>NC_133659.1:262591804-262714304 GCF_037893015.1 Macrotis lagotis | reverse complement strand
TAGCAATAGAGAAAGGGGAGGAGGTGGACTGGGATGACTGGGGCCTCTACCCGGTATTTACGGACCCCCTTACCGGAGCCCGAGACTACCGCCCTGTCCCTTTTAAGATGCTTAAGGAACTTAAGGAGGCCGTGACTAAATACGGCCCAAGCTCCCCTTATGTAAAAAGACTGATGCAAAACCTCTTTGCTACGCACCCTTGGACCCCTGCTGACTTTGACGAAATTGCAGCCGCGTGCCTGGATGCCTCCTTATATTTAGCTTTTAAGGCTCAGGCCCGCAGAGAGGCCTCTAAGCTGGCAAAATCCCGAGGTTATACTCCCCTGGATTTAGCCATTGACCTCCTGTGTGGAACTGGAGCCTATACTGACCCTGCTGTTCAGGCCCAGTATGGCCAGTTTGAGCTAGAGACTGTTAAAGAAACACATGTTGCAGCTTGGGATAAGATTGGAGCCATGAAAGGGGGGAGAGCCACACAGAAGTTGGTTGGGCTGAAGCAGAGAGCAGATCAGACACCCCTCTCATTTGTGAACGAGGTTAAAGAGACCTTGATTAATGCCCAACCCTACGGGGTGAGAGGAATTTCTTTCTTTTTCAGGCCTTCTGATCATCGTAGGGATCCTTGGAGGTGCTCCATCTGAAGGAAATCCGACATGGGGAATACTCCGAGTTATTCCCTCTCCCCTTCCGGTAGCACAGAACTCCCCGATCTACTCTCGCCTGCTAGTGACCAATACATCGATGGGGCTCCCTTCTGCATATATGGACCCCGCTGAAGCACCGGTCCAGAACTCCTTCTGCTGGGACCTGAACAACTCCCTATGTTTCGACATCGGGGAAGAAAATCGGTCCTGGAACTTCAACTCCACAGGGCAGAACGATTTTAACTATAGCACTGCCCCGACTGACCCCTGCGTCGGCCTTTTCCCGCAGACGACTGTCAGCCCAGCAGGGACAAAAAAGGGGACCCAGCTCCGAGGCCTTCTGGGTTGGCGACCCCTGGTGAATCAAACTCAACGGGACTTCACGATTCCTCGGTGGGGCCCCTCATGTGTGGCCACAGGGGAAAACATCGAGGATCCCATACCATGGAGGGATTGCCAGATGGCGGGAGGATACCCCCTTGAGGGTGAACAAGGACGCTGATTCTGGGAATCACCCTACTTGTTGTCTGTTTCTGCCGCCTAGCTAGGCGACAGAGGGGTTATATGTTTATTACTCAGAAAGCCTTCATGGCCATAGAGACGGGGGAGGATCCCCAAGTCTGGCTAGCCGCCATGCATGACATGTGACACCTAGGGGTAAGACGAGGTAAACCCCAAGACGGGCAACTTCTCCTCACCCAGCCACCTAAGACAGGCCCTGAGGGTGTCGGGCGCCTAGGACGGGCAAGGTCCTGGGTTGAAGGAGATGACCTAAGACAGGGTTCCTCGCCCCCGGCTATCAGAGGCCAGTAGAAATGACACCGCTTAAGGCTAACCTCAGCACCGCTTAAGGTCACACCAAGTGATAACCTTGTAAAACAGAAAGGGGGAGATGTTGGGGGCGGGGGGAAGAGGCTTGGTGGTCGCTTAGCGGGGGAAACATAATCCCCTTATAAAGGAATGTTACAGAACTCAGCCCCTCATTGTTTAAGAGTTCATGGGAGGGAGGACAGGGGGGATAAAAGTGTCTGCTGAGAGGTGGGGAGGGAGCGGGAATGTGATCACAGAAGAATAAAGACTCATGACCCACCTCAGGCGCTCTGTCTGGTTCTTCCCCCATCAAAGAGTGGGGGCCGGAGGTACCCCGAAGACTCACCACGCGTTGGACTGGTGAGTAAGAGGACGGACTAGCATTAAGAAGCCGGCGTTGTAAATAAAAACCCGGCAATCATCTATCACATCTTCTGGCACCTGTACCAAATGAACTTAACTATAACTTACGACAATGTTCCCATGAGACCTACAAATGCAAAAGAACTGTCTTTCATGTATATAAGTGGCCTTAACCTATAGGTTAAGCATTAGGCCCTCCTTCACGGGATGGGGGAGCTTCCACGTATGAGCATAATTTTCTTCATCCTGAAATTAATTAAACTTCTGACTCTTCTGTCTCTAGCCTGTTTTGTGTCACTTCCATCAGCCACAGGTTAGAAGATGGTTTCATCCAGTTGACAAAACCAAGGAAATGGTCTCAAAAAAGTCACATAGATATTATTTTATCTGGGGATGTTTAGTCAATAGAAGAGAAGATTTGGTATGCTGTGTGCATGTGTATGCATGAGTATAGATATCTTTTGTGAAAAGCAAGAAGCAAAAAATTTAATGTTCTTTTGTAAAAAAGGCAAATGTAGATTTAATGAATATAAAAACTTTTTTTAATAATTAGAGTTATCTAAATATATTGTCATGGGCTGCCTTGAGAATACATCTTTGGAGGCAGCTAGGTGGTGCAGTGGATAAGCACCGGCCCTGGAGTACCTGGGTTCAAACCCGGCCTCAGACACTTAATAATTACCTAGCTGTGTGGCCTTGGGCAAGCCACTTAACCCCATTTGCCTTGCCAAAAAAAAAAAAGAAAATACATCTTTGATTTGAAGTTTTTAAGCAAAGATTGAATGAGTAAGTCAACAAACATACAATAAGTGTTTATTGTGTGTGAGACATTGTGCTAAGAGCTGGAATGAGCACTTCTAGGATATATTGTAGAAGAAATTCTTCTTCATATGGACCAATTATCTCTGAAGTCCTTACCTAATCTGAAATTCCATGATTCTTTTCAAGTCTTAGCTCATGTCATTTAGATTATATAGATATAGATTTTAAAATTAATAGTTATAATGAATAATGAACTTGTTTCTAATCAGAAAGACTGTGTTCAAATCTTGCCTTAGAATTTTAACTAGCTGAGCAACTCTGAAGGTCACCTAATCTGTCAGTCTAAGTTTCTTCTCAGTACCTTTGTGTGTAAAATGAGGTGAATAAAAGCTACCTTGTTATGTTATTGTGATGTTTAAATGAAATGATATATATAAAACCACTTTACAAACCCTTATAATTATAAATTTAATATGTATTATATATAAATATAATATATATATAATTCTTATTATTGTTATTTTGGTTGTCCTTAAAAATGAAATCATTTTCTAGTTTAACTCTGTTAATATTCTATATTTTGGCCTCTACAATTTATTCTACTCTCCCTTTCAATCCATATATATATATTCTTTTGCTTTAGGCTTGCTTATTTTATGCAACTTCTTACTGAATTATTTTTTAAAAATCCCTTCTTAAACTCTTCTATTTGCATGACAAGTACAATTATTGCTGATTTTTTAAGATATAGAAATTGAAGACAGAAGATTACAGGCCACTGAAAAAGGCAAAGGAATTTGCAGCTATCTGGGATGTTGAAACTGTTCAGGATTCTATTATGGCAAAATACTGCTACAAAGTACAATGGCCAAAATTAGTAAGAAAAGCAGGAAGCACCCTGCTCTCTTTATGTGTGTGTGTGTGTGTGTGTGTGTGTGTGTGTGTGTGTGTGAGAGAGAGAGAGAGAGAGAGAGAGAGAGAAGAGACAGAGAGGAGATGGACAGACTGAGAGAGAGAAGGTCAGGCAGCCATGGGGCTTGGTTTAACCAGGTCACATGGTGAGGTCCACTGTGCTTCCTAATAAATATGCTTTTGTTAGGTTGGACAGAGAGTGGGGTTTGGGGAGTGGTCTTACACCTTGGGCCAGGTATCTTCCAGTGGCAAACCATGTCCTGGTTCCCAAGGTGTGTGACCTCTAAGTTCAACATGTCATTTCCTGTCATACCAGTATCTAGGCCAAGGTTAAAGTGAAGGGGAAAATGGGGGACAAGATATAAACAACAGCATCAAAGGGAGACAGGATACAATCAACAATCAAGGTCACTTTACATCTCAGGAACAAACAGCCCTCCATAATCAACAAGATTTTAACAGCATTAAAACTATATTCATAATTCTCTATATCATTTCCCTGCATCACAATCATTTATATATATTTTAAAGATTATCATTGTTAAATTTGTTTTCCTCACTGTTTTCAACCATATATTCCTAGAATATAATGACCATCCAAATTGATTAGATCCCAGATTCATCTGAGTTTTAACTTTTATTGAGTACATAACTTTGCCTTTACACACAAACACATTCTACCACCTCCTCCTTTCATGTCTGAAACATGGTTTTTGATTTTACTGAAATGAGATTTTCTAAGATTCTCTTTCCCTCTCTTCCTTCAAATAATTGTGTAATTTAAGGAACTTCTCAAACTCCTCCCTCACCAATAGTTTTAATTTTATCTGCAGTACTTATAATCAAGATACAGCATCCTTTTTCATCCTTTTCTGATTTTCAACCAACTCCAGGGTCATCTGTTGTTTTTCTAATTTGTAAAGTACTGCAAATTAATTTGTCATTAATCAACCAGTAAGCCTTGATTAAGTGCCTGTTGGATGCTAGGAATAGAAATACAAAAAAAATTTAACAATACTCTCAAACAGTTAAGATTCGAATGAGGGACACATTCAAATGAGGCAAACAACAGACTGAACCAATACAAAAACAATAAATAAAAATAGTTAAATATAAGATAGTTGGGAAGACAAGGTACTAGCATTGATTTCTGTTGTAATTGATAATACTTTAGAAGCCATAGGTTAAGAAAGAGTGAATACACTGAAATGGTTATAGTCAAATCAAACAGAGAAGTTTTGAATAATGTGATAAGTTCACTTACCTTAGCAGTATATTTTCCAGGAATATACACATCAGTAATGAAGTTGACATATACATTGCTCAGTGTTTGGGAGGTCTGAAGAAAAGTATGAGAGAGGAAGTATTAGACTGACTACCAAATTGGAGTTCTTTGAAAGCAGTAAGCTGGTCTTATTGTTCTATGCCTGCAAAACCTGGACAGTGTACCAGCACCATGTTAGGAAACTGAATTACTTCCATTTGAATTGCCTTAGAAAGATTCTGAAGATCATCTGTCATTGATAAGGTACCAGACACTGAGGTCCTTTCTCAAACTAAACTGCTAAACTTTCAAACTCTACTGCAGAGAAGGACAGCTGGCCACATTGTTCAAATCTCAAATGTATGCTGGCCCAAAAGACTATCTTATAGAGAACTCATACAGAGAAAGTGCTCTCATGGTGGTCAGAAGAAGTGATACAAGGACAGTCTCAAGTCTTTCTAAAGAACTTTTGAATTGATTGCATGACATGGAAGATACAGACACAGGACCATAAAGGACCACTCAACATGGCATGCCCTCTTCAGAGAAGTAATTGAAGTAGCTCAAAAGAAAATGGAGATGTGCAAATTTAGGAAATGTACCTTAAGGGGACCTATGGAGTATTTTTGCCTGACTATGATAGAGCGTTTGAAGCTATATGGGTCATAGCTGGACACACTGATGTCATTTCAGTTCTCTTGGAAATGAACCAACTAATCAACCAACAACAACCAAAGGCACAAAGATGGGAAATGGGATGTTAAATGTAAGTATCAGCTAGGGGGCCATTTTGACTTCATGTTTAGAGTATGATAAGGGGAGGAATGTAGAAACTATAGGTTGAGGCAAGGTTGTGAAAGTCTATAAAAGCTAGATAGAGAAGTTTGTGTTACATTCTCTGGGTAATAAAGAGCCATTCCAGTTGAGGAAAGTGCTTTGACCTGGGTCTGCATTACTACTGTGACTTGATTTGAACTCAGGGTCAGTGCTCTATCCAATGTAACACCCAACTGCCCCTTAATACCTTATTAGCAATAACTTAGAGATTCATTTCAATGATCTTATATATGAAAACACAAAAGACAGAGTGAGGCAGAAAGATAAATTTTTTCAGAGATAAGCATTATTGAATAACATATTTGGGAATGCATTTTTTAAAATAACTTCCACAGAAAAAAATCTATAATAGAACTCAAAATTAAAGGGTTCATAAACTTCCCACTATTTTATATGGATGGAGATCATCGAATTCTGATTCCATCTGGAAACTTTTAAAGATCCTTTCCAACACGCTGGGTTTACAGATGATGAAACATGTCTGACTGGTGCCTTGTCCAAAGATACTTGTGAACCCTAAAAACTGTGAACTTTAAAAATATAGGATTAAAATAACAGGGAAAATATAATTAGACATGAAATTTTAATCCCTGAGATTTACCATTAACTTAAAGGTGGAGGCCATCTGTCTAAGATGATCACATAGGATTGAGGAAAAACACAGGCATATTGATCCAAAAACAAAGCAAAAACGAAATCATTAACTTCCCCCAACCCAGACAAAGAAGGTTGGACATTCTTATTCCCCAATCACTCCTCAAATCCTTATACAATATTATCTGGTTGTTATTTC
Organism: Macrotis lagotis; assembly: GCF_037893015.1. Lineage (NCBI taxonomy): Eukaryota > Metazoa > Chordata > Mammalia > Peramelemorphia > Peramelidae > Macrotis > Macrotis lagotis. The sequence goes on along the minus strand of NC_133659.1, from coordinate 262,707,919 downwards.
TTCCTGGGTTTCAAGCATCCTGAAGTTATAATTAACATAGGGGGAGACAGTCAATGATTTCCTATCTACTGGCAAAGGTGACTGTAAAGTCAAGGCTGACAGTAGAGCAGTAGTGCTAAAGAAATCAGCTTTTTTTTTTCCCTAACCACGAATATAGTTGTGAAAAACATTATTACACTTTGACCATAGACAGGTGGGAAGCAGAAGATGGACATTCCAATTCAGATCCTCTATCTCCAAATCTACCACTATTGCAAGGTGCTAGGAAGAGCTCCATTTGGAGTCCAGAAGAGCCGGGGATGAATCCCGTGGCATACACTCATTAGGAGGGTTGTCCCCAAGCTGGATGACTGTTGCATCCCTCAGTTTCCTTATCTGTCAAAGTTAAAAATGCCTTGGATGTATATTATCTTTAGATAATCACAAGTTCATTCCCTAAGTGGAATTCCTGAAGTGTGAGTGTGTTCTTTCTATGTCCCTGGTTGATTTTGATTTTTTTTTTGACAGGAAAAACCCAGCAAGGGGCTTTTATCATTGGAAGCTGAAGAGGCCTGGTGTATGCAACACGCTCCCGCAGAGGCGAACACGTTTCCTCCGAACCAGAGGCCAAGTCCACGGGCTTTTCCTTAGAGGCTGCTCTGAAAGCCAGATCGGAGGGAGGAGGCGGAGGAGGCCAAGGTGAATGCCCCGGAGGCGCTGCCAGGCGCTCCGCAGCGGGCACTCTTAGCCCTGGTTTAGCGCTGCCTTGTGCCTCCCTGCCCCACCTGGTCCCGAGGACGCCTCGTGGGCATCTTTAGTCGGCGCTGCCCTGCAGACCTCCCCGGGCCTGGGGAGTTGCCAAGCCTGCCTGGGGCAGAAAGCCCCGAGTGGTGGAGCCCGAAACCCCCGGGTCTGGCCGGGAAGGGGGTGCTTTAATGCCCTGCTGAAGGTGAGAGTAGTTCGGGGAAGGAAGAGCCTCTGGGACCCTCCACCTTTTCTGCCACTTAATAACTGATGCAACGTAAGTAGCAGAGCTATTCTTGGAGCCCTAAAGAGGTCATTGAAAGCCTAGTTCTCCCCAAACTGTTCTTTTGGGGTTTAGTGATACAGAGACAAATGGAAACCCGACAGTCTCCGAGGTAGCCAGTTAGGTGAAGGAATTCCAGTTCATTGCAGTGAACACTTAGTGGGGGAAGCAGGGCTCAGATCCTTGAGAGATACTTCAAGTAGACGAGAGAGCGAATTCATTTTCTCCTTCCTTTTTTATACATAGTGGGCACCTAATAAAAGCTTGTTGGATTAAATTCAAGTATTTGAAAGGTTGTTAGGCTTAATGGAATAGGCTAATTCTGTTTGGCCCTAAAAAGAAGTAGCAGGAGCAATGGACAGAAGCAGGAAGCTTAAGGCAGTGCATAAATTAAAGAGTTTTCTAATGAAGGGACACTGTTGATTTCATGACAGAAAATTATTAATATCAACTATAATGTGTACTGCAGCTTCCTTTATGATTTTACTAATGTCAAAATTTTAGTAAGGTCTTTCCATTCCTCTTATCCTATTAAAATATCTACTCATGATTAGGCTGAGCTATCCCTTAGACCAGAGATTTTATCTTATAAAGGAACCTAGCTTCAGATTGATCTCAACTGCTGATGTCCTTGCCCCCTTCCAGTAAAATTCATGGCATGAAGGTCAAAACAACCTTGCCCCAGATTGCTCAGTGCCACTGGAGTCTCATGATACCTTTTCCACCTTTTTTTCTAAAAGTATAGACAACTTGTCAAGGTTCTTTTAGATGGGAAATCCATCATACTCTGCATTTATGGAACATCCCCCAAGGTGGCAAATTCGCTACCCTGTTATCCCAATTAGAGATGATTTATTCCTTAACTCATGGTTATTGTTTATTAAGAGTTCAATTATCCATAAATAAAATGGGAAAGAGCATATATAATATATCCATAATATATATAATATGTATAAATATAAAAGAGCCTACTATGCTTGTTACCATTTATGTTCTATTTCTCTGAATATGAATAGTAACTTGCTTCCAAGGTTCAAGTTTTTACATATTTTTCTAACTCCTCCAGTTCATTATTTCCTATAACATGGAACGATTTGAATCTTATACTTTATAGTTATTGAAAATTGTCATATTGATTATTGTGGATGATATACAGTGCAGTTTCACTATTTTCTATTTGGATTAAATCTAATTGAGTTTAACTTTGTCTGAGGTCATGATTTACTACCCCTCCCCCCCTTTTTTTAAAAGAATAAATCTCCTTTCCTTTGTTTTAAAATTAGATCATTCTTAACTTTGGAGAAGGCTGACTCAGTTGAAGGATGAGAGAAGATTGCAGAAAATCAAGAAGGGAGTGAGAAGTCATGTTGTGAAGCAGCTTAGAAGAGATTCTTGTTCAATTCTCTCCAATTCTTTGTGACCTCTTGGAACATATCGTTCATGGAGTTTTCTTGGCAAAGATATTAAGAGTGTTTTGTCATTTCATTCTCTTAGTGGATAAGGGAAACAGAACTCTAGTGACTTGCCCAGGGTCACAAAATTACTCTACCAGATGGGGCTTTAACTCATGTCTTCCTTACACCAGGTCTAGTCATTTGCCATTTGACTGATCTAGCTTCCCCCACCTAGAATAGATATTTCTCAGTCTATCTGAGAAAAAAAAATAGGAGAAATTGTGGATAATATCAGTCAAAGTGGCTCACATAATCTGGAATTCAATGGTTGGTGGGGGGGTGGTTGCACCAAGTAATTATTTTTCATGGATGAGGGAGACTTGGACATATTTAGAAGCCCCAGGGAAGGAACCAGTAGAAAGAGACTAAAATTAAAGAGACAGAGCAATTCTGACCAAGGTGGTGGAGAGAAACCAGGAACTTTGTTAAACTTTTCTGGATATCCCCCATTAATCAAGCCTCTTAACAGATTTTCATATGACAGAACCCACAAATGAATGGAGTGGAATATTTTCTAGCAAGGTCTTATGTGTCCAGGGCAGAGAAAGACTCAGTAGAGCATGAGGGTGAGGCTGAGATACTCAGTTATGGGGAAGATCTCCAGCAGAGTCTTTTGCAGTGTGGGCTGCACAGCAGTCAGAATGAAAAAGATTCAGAATGCTGGCAAACTGCTAGCATAGGTGCCCAGGACACCTATTCAGCTGGTGCCAGGTCTGCATAGCTGGAGTCAGATGATGAACCCATGGTGTTTCCAGCAGGATGGACCTGGAATTCCCTAGAGCAGACAGGCCAGAGACAGTCCAGGTGTTGCCATCTTTTCCAGTGGCCCAGGGAATGAACAACTGAATTCCCCAGCCCTGAAAGTCCACAGAGAGCCTCTGGCATTTCTAGCCCAATCCACAGAGTAATCCTGAGTTCCTGACAATCAATATCCCCAGGTCAGTAAGCAAATTTCTAGGGTTGTCAATGCCAACAGATTTTAAGCAAGCAGAAACTTGAACAGAAACTCTGGAATTGTTTGATGAAGGAGAAAATCCTGCAAGCAGCTAGAAAGAAATAATCCAAATACTGAGAAGCCATGGCAAGGATTACAAAGGACCTGCCTGTATCATCATGAAAATCTAGTATTTTATTTTTACTGGAAGAGAATAAAAGTTCTCTCAAAAATAAAGAAAAAATCAGGTTCATTTCTGTACTAAAGATTATATTCTAATAGGAGTAAACAAAATAATTTAAATCAATGGATTGATAAGAGGGTTGAGATAACACCAGTACTCATGTCTGTAGAAATCTCCCACAACATTTTGAGACTGTTAATGCACATATCGTTATTCCTGGATAACCCAAGTAAGTTCATAAAGAAGTAATTTTTTGCCAGCCCTATGAACTGCAGTTCTAAACTGAGGAGGGAAAAAAGCAATCAGTTCACTTACAAATTAGAAGTCTTCTTTTATTTCTCTAAATTGGGAGTTCTTTATTTGTGGCTCAGAGACCCTGAAGAGATCCATGGATGGGTTTCATTGGACCCAAGGATTTGAATGAAGAAAAATTTAAAACTTTTATTTTTTTCTAACTTTTAGCTTCCTTTATAGTCATGCTTATTTTCTTTTAGACATTTGCAAACCAAAAGCAAAGAAGGGGCCAATAGACTCCTCCAAACTACCAAAGGATTCCGGGACACAAAGAAGATTAAGCACTCTTGTTGCTGATCTAAGATATAACTGGTTAGAGATGGTCCTATGGAAGACTGCATACTCCTATTTTTGACTCCTGCAACTCAAACAAAATTACAAAAGCAAGGCAAGAATGTTGTTTGATTATCAGATATTAATATTTGAGATGCAGTTTGGAATGTTGGAAAAAGGCAGGAAAATATGGATTGAGATCTTGCCTTTGATACATGCTAGCTTTGTGACACTGGCAAAGTTATCTAACTTTTGAGGACTTTCTTTTTGTTCAATTATTTCAGTTCTATCTGATTTTGTGATCCCATTTGGGCAAAAATACTGAAACTGTTGAGTGACTTATATATATCATCTCAAAGTAGTTGTGGTTATTTGCTTTGAAGTAAAAGCACCTAAGCAACATGGGAAAGAAAATAATGATAATAATAATTTGTGATTTTTTTTGGTGACAGTCTCTGGCTAATTGTTATGAGAGAATTCTTAAAATAATCTCCTAGACAAAGGAGGTGTTTATTTATTGTAATACAGCAGGCTAGCCAAGAGACTTCTAATATACCATCTTTGTCCAAAAATAAAACAGATATGATTTCAGACAAAGGGATGTGTCTGCAAATTAAAAGTTAGTGCCACCAGGAGGATAGACCTTCTACTTGAATTATGGAACATATTTGTGAAGAAGTTTTGTTTGTTTGTTTGTTTGTTAAGGAATACTCCAGATGCTGGGGGAATTTGACAGCTTTTTGAATGTTTAGAAAGTTACTCTATTTAATGTCATCTGATGACAGGGACAGTCAGAGTAGATATAGGTGATATAGGTGAAGGGAAGGGACTGATTGATTTTGACACCCCTCCCCCAAATTAGAATTAGCATTTAGTCCTTAGATTCACTTGGAGATCTGGTTAGATGGAATTAATAATTTAGGTCATGGGACATTTAATTGTCTTTTGTTTTGTGCCTTACCCCAGGTATGATCAGTCAAGGAAGTGCTGTTATCAATGCTCTCTTGAAGTCTGAAAGCCTGAAGGAGGTATGGACCCTACACATGTGTACTGGGGGGAAAAGCCAAAGAAACGACTTTTGAGCACAACCTGAGGATGGATCCTTTTGACTTGACTTCCCCAAATGTGACATTGAAATAATGTCTCACCAGATAAATTGAAAATTTGACTTAAGGCATTTTACTGTCGACATGACCTCTGCCTGGAAACTGACACTCAGAATTAAATCTATAAAGGAATTTTCCTTTGATGTCCTAGATCTTTATAGTAAATTGCTAAAAGTCAATCTGATATAGAAATTTTAAGTCAAGTGGAGTTTAATAGCTAGATAGGCCAGGATATGGTTTTAACCCTTGCTGTTAGCTATATATTTGGAGAAGAATTAAGTTTCTTTGATTTTATTTTGTTTTGTGCTAGGAAAGGATATTTAGGTAATATTAGGTAATAATGAAGGTTTATATAATCTCAAGATATACTTCTGTGCAGTAGCAGTTTCAAGTTCTTCTTTGAGAAGGGAATGTAAGTCAGTTGAGTATATCAGGAAAAGAATCACCTATAGTTTAGTTAAGAAATATTTTGGGAAGAAAGTAGAATTTATTTTGGTTAAGGACACTTGACTTATTATCTTAATTAAGAGCAAGAAATTAAGTCTATTTGTATGTCCCTTGCTGTACATTCTTTGTACAAAGATGGTCATCTAATGTAAATGCTATAAGCTCAAGTTAACCTGATAATTTTCAACATATTCACTTGTGAAGTAAACAATTATGGAAGGTGTATTTTTGTTAAAGTAAAGTATGTATATCAATGTGACAGTGAGTAAGGCAAAATGTGGATTTTAATAGCTTTATAATTGTATGATATTATGATGACAATATGAGTCTGTCTGATAAAATGTTGTGTGAAGAAGTTCCTTTACACTTCCGACCAAGACAGCTGAGAGAAGACAGGCAAAGCTCTAAAATCTCCTGATTTTTTCTCATACATATGAAAGGAGAAAGAACATCTACCTCAGGAGTTGTCTTCCACAATCCAGGCACAGAGGGCAGATCGGCTGGGCATCAGCCTGATTAGTGGCAGGACTGGAGCCTGGAACCCTGAGGGTCTGAGAAACAGACCTTCTTCATCAGCAGCAGGGCTAGAGCCTGGTCAACCGTGGGGACTTGGGTCAACTAGGGAGCAGAGGCACTGGTGTGAGTGCTGACTGTCTGGAGTTTGCTGACAGGCCTGGGGGGAGAGTTCCAGTGCGGAGAGCTGTGGACATCACCCCTGGGCTCCTCTGGTCTGGAGAAAGTCTGAGTCCACTCCTGCATTTCAGGTGAAGCCTCTTCTCAGAACAAACACAATCACAGACCTTCTGCCCCAGGCACAGGCCTGTGAGCAGCAGTTTACTACCCCAGCTGACAATGGGGAGAGTGATGACATCACCCCAGGGTATAGTCCACCACTGATTGAAGACAAAAGTGTTTAATAGCTTCAATCACTCGGTTGAGGCCAAGGGAGAGGGCCTCAATCACGGTCACAGACACTCCAGGGAAAGCAACATCTCCCCCTACTGGTCAGCTAGATAAATTGCACTCAGTGAACAGTCTCTAGGGATCCCAACACCAAACTTCTGTGAACCAGTCCCTCCACAACTCAAGGTCTTAGCAAAATGACGGAAGGTCAGCAGAAAGGTGAGTCCATAGAAAAATTCTTGGAAGGAAAAGACCCTAACTCAGAGAGACCTAGAACCTCTGGGGAGAATATGATCTGTTTTCCAGCACAGAAAGATTTCCGTGGAGAAATAAGGAAGGAGTTTAAAAATCAGTTGGAAAATTTGGGAAAAGAAGCCCAAGAGAAGATTAACACCTTGCAACAAGAAAACATATCATTGGAAAAAATAATAGGACAAATAAAATAAGAAATAATTCTCTCGAAACCTCAATTGGTCAAATTGGAAAGCTCTTTCAAAAATAGATTTGAAATTGGAAAAAGAGTTGCAACAACTAAATGAAGAAAACTGCTCTCTAAAAAAAGAATGGAGTCTGCAGAATTATGAGACAGCAAGAGCCTGTTAAACAAAACCAAAAAATAGAAAAAAAAATAGAAGAAAATGTAAAATACCTCATCAGCAAAACCACAGACCTCAGGAATAGATAGAGGAGGGACAACCTGAGAATTACTGGTTTTCCTGAAAACATTGAAGAGGGAAAAAAACCTGGACTTAATATTACAGAATTTAGTGATGGATAATTGCCCTGATATCAGGGAATCAGAGGGCAAAATTATTATTCAAAGAATACATCAATCCCCTCTGGAAAGGGATCCTAAAATGAAAACACCAAGGAATGTTGTGGTCAAATTCCAGAACTATCAGATAAAAGAGTAAATCCTGCAAGTAGCCAGAAAGAAACAATTTAAATACTAAGGAGCCAGGACCTGGGTCAGCATTAAGGGATCAAAGGACCCAGAACAAGATATTCTGAAGAGCAAGGGAGCTTGGAATGCAGCCAAGAATCCATTACCCAGCAAAGCAGAACCTTCATTATCAGGGGAAAAGATGAACATTTAACAAAATGGAAGAATTCCAAAAATTCCTGATGAAAAGACCAGAGTTAAATAGAAAATTTGGACATCAAACAGGAGGTTCAAGAGACATATGAAAATGTAAAAAAAAAAGTGGGGGAAGGTAAACACAAACTGATGTCCAATAAGATGAAACTGGCTATATCCCAGCATGGGAAAAAAGATTCTCATAACTCTTGAGAATTGTAACTCTAACAGAGAGAATATACCTAGCCAGAAGTGATGGACACTCATGACTTATCCATGAGACTGCTATTCAATGGGATGAAACTGGCTATAACCCTACTTGGGAGAAAGACTCTAAAAACTCTCAAGAACTGTAACTCTTTTGGATAGAATATACTTAGCTAGAGGTGATGGATACTCAGATAGAATGATTTTAATATACTTCCTCCTGAAAAAGAAGAACAGAAAGGAGATGGAAGGAGGGAGGGGATTGAATGGGGAAAATCACATTACATTAAGAGGTACAAAAGACAGATAGTAACAAGGGGAAGAAGCAAAGAGATGAGAAACAGCTGAATCTTCCTCTCATACTTGGCTTGAGGTTAACTTACACACAAACTCAGTTAAGTTAAATCTTAACTTTCAAGCATTTAAAGGGGAAAGGGGGAGAGGGGAATGAGACAGGGAAGGGGAGATAAAGGGGAACTAAAAGAAGGAAGGGAAGGGAAACTGGAAAAAAGGAAAGGGGAAAGAATGGGGAGGGGTAGATAAAGCAGAAAAAACACACTGAAGGGGCTGGTATTCAAAAAAATACTGGGGAATATGGATAAAGGGGGAAAGAGGAGAAAAATATAAATAGAGGGAAGATAGCATGGAGGGCAATAAAGAGTTAGTAGTTATAACTTTGAATGTGAATGGAATATACTCTCCCTTAAAACATAAGTGAATAGAAGAGTGGGTTACAAACCAGAATCCTACAATATGCTGCTTACAAGAAACTCATTTGAAGCAGAGAGAGACACATATCGAGTAAAGGTAAAAGGTTGGAGCAAAATATATTTTGCTTCCACTGAAGTGAAAAAAGCAGGGGTAGCAATCCTTATCTCAGACAAAGCAGCTACAAAAATAGATATCATTAAAGGAGATAAGGAAGGAAACTATATTTTCCTAAAAGGTACCATAAACAATAAAGCGATTTCAATATTGAATATATATGCAACCAATGGGATAGCATCCAAATTCTTAGAGAAGCTGAAAGAACCACAGGGAGACATAGATAGCAAAACTCTACTAGTGGGAGACCTCAACCTCCTGCTCTCAGATCTAGATAAATTGAATCATAAAGTAAACAAAAAAGAAGTTAAGGAGGTAGATAGATTGTTAGAAAAACTAGATATGGTAGACTTATGGAGGAAATTGAATGGGGATAGAAAGGAATATGCCTTTTTCTCTGCAGTACATGGCACTTATATAAAAATTGACCATGTACTAGGACATAAAAACCCAATAATCAACTGCAGAAAGGCAGAAATAGTGAATACATCTTTCTCAGATCACAATGCAATAAAAGTCATATGCAATATTGGGCCAAGGAGATGTAGACCCAGAAGCAATTGGAAACAGAATATCCTCATTTAAAAGGATGAGTGGACCAAAAAAACAAATTATAGAAAGAATTAATAATTTTATCCTAGATAATAACAATAATGAAAAAACATGCCAAAATCTATGGGATTCATTCAAAGCAACTGTCAGGGATATATTATATCTTTAATTGTATATATGAATAAATTTGATAAAGAGGAAATCAATGAACCAAATATGCAACTGAAAAAAATTAGAGAAAGAAAAATTAAAAATCCCCATTTAAATACCATGCTGGAAATTCTAAAAATTAAAGGATAAATTAATGAAAGCAAAAGCAAAAAACTATTGAATTAATAAAAAAAACCAATAGTTGGTTTTATGAAAAAAATAAAATCTAGTCAATTTGATAAAAAAAAATGAAAGAAGAAAACCGAATTGCTAGTATCATAAATGAAAAGGTGAACTCACTACTAATGAGGAGGAAATTAAAGTAATAATTTGAAATTATTTTCAATAATTCTATGCCAATAAATTTGACAATCTAAGTGAAATGGATGAATATTTACAAAAATATAAGTTGCCCAGGTTAAATGAAGAGGAGATTAAATACCTAAACAATCGTGTCTCAGAAAAAGAAATTCAACAAGCCATCATTGAGCTCCCTAATTAAAAATTTCCAGGGCCTGATGAATTCACAAGTGAATTTTTGCCAAACATTTATAGAACAATTGGTTCCAATTCTATATAAACTCTTTGGAAAAATAGGGGAAGAAGGAACTCTACCTAACTCTATCTGTGAAACCAATATGCTGCTGATACCTAAACCAGTAATAGTTAAAACAGAGGAAGAAAATTAAAGACCTATTTCCCTCATGAATGTAGATGCAAAAATCCTAAATAAAATCTTAGCAAAATGATTACAACAAGTTATCACTGAGATAACACATTATGATCAAGTAGGAATTATCAAAGGAATGCAGGGTTGGTTCAATATTAGGAAAACTGTTAGTATAATCAATTATATCAACAACAAACCCATCAGAAATCATATGATCATATCAATAGATGCAGGAAAAACTTTTGACAAAATACAGCACCCATTCCTACTAAAACACTAGAGAGTGTAGGAATAATATCTATCTGAAACCAACAACAAGCATTATATTCAATGGGGAGAGGCTAGAGACATTCCCAATAAGATCAGGGGTAAAACAAGGATGCACCTTACCATCAATACTATTCAATATCATATTAGAAATGTTAGCTTCAGCAATTAGAGAAGAAAAAGAAATTGAAGGAATTAGAGTTGGAAAGGAAAAGCCAAAACTCTCACTCTTTGCAGATGGCATGATGGTATATCTAGAGAATTCCAAGAAATCATCAAAAAAACTACTGGAAATAATTAGCAATTTTAATAATGATACAGAATATAAAATAAACCCTCATAAATCTTCAGATTTTCTATATATGACTAGCAAGATACAGCAGGAAGAACTGGAAAGAGAAATCCCATTCAAAGTAACCTCAGACAGTATAAAATACCTAGGAGTTTATTTGCCCAGACAGACTCAGAAACTTTTTGAAAACAATTGTAAAACACTTCTCACACAAATTAAATAATATTTAAATAACTGGGCAAATATCAACTTCTCATGTATATATAGATCTAATATAATAAAAATGGCAACTCTACCAAAACCAAACTGCCTCTTTAGTGCCCCACCAATTAAAATTCCAAAAAAAATTACTTTAATGAGTTAGAAAAAAGTTGTAAGTAAATTCATATGTAGAAATCAAAAGTCAAAAATTTTCAGGGATGTAATGAAAAAAAGTGCAAAAAGAAGGGGGCTTAGCACTACCCAATCTAAAATTATATTATAAAGCATCAGTCATCAAAACTGTCTGGTGTTGGCAGAGTGGTGGACCAGTGGAATAGACTAGGTGCATAAGCAGGAAATGATTGTAGTAATCTGCTGTTTGATAAACCCAAAGAGTCCATCAGTTGGGATAAAAACTCTCTCTTTGAGAAATTCTGCTGGGAAAATTGGAAGTTAGTATGGAAAAACTTATAACACCCTTTACCAAGATAAGATCCGAATGGATACATGATTTAGACATAAAAACGAATGCTATAAGCAAATTAGAAAATCAAGGACTAGTTTGCCTGTCATATCTATGGAAAGGGGAGTAGTTTGTGACTAAGGAAGAGATGAAGAGCATCAATAAAAACAAACTAAATGATTTCTATTATATTAAACTAAAAACCTTTTGCACAGATAAAACCACTGTGGCCAAGATCAAAAGAAATGTAGTACACTGGAAAACAATCATTACAACTATTGTTTCTGACAAAGGACTCATTTCTAAAATATAGAGAGAACTGCATTATATTTTATAAAAAGCCATTCATATTGAGATAAGGAGATGTGGAGTTTGAACAAAGTTCAAGGACTATTCCCTTTAATTTAGGAAAAAAACCAGATATCTTATTGTTTGATCTTGTTACCTCTCTTAGACTTCTTGTCTCTTCTATAAGGATATGATTTCTCTCTCATCATACCTAATTTGGATCAAGGTACAACATGGAAACAATATAAAGACTCACAAATTGCTTTCCGTGGGGGTGGGGGAGGGAAGTAAATTGGGGGAAATTGTAAAACTCAAAATAAATAAAATCTTTAAGGAAAAAAAAAAGAATTTCCTTTACCAGAAGAGAAGATCTCAAAAAGTCATCTGAATTGGAGATTGGAATGAACTCTGCAGTTACAGAAAGATATTGAATGTGTCCAGGGGAAAAGAGAGAATCTGGACAAGTTTATCTTCATCCATTGCATCTATGATATGTGGTATGGGTTGTTTGGTCAGGGCTCCAAGAAGAAGATGGGTCCCAAGTGAACAGGAAGAGTCAGAGAATCAAAACTGAGAGGGTTACAAGCAGAGTGTGAGAGGTTTTCAGATGCCAATATATATATTTACAAAAAAAGAGGAGGGTTGAGTGTAATATTCCCTCTTAACAGTTAATATTCTGGAGTCACTAGGTGGTGCAGTGGATAGAGCACTGACCCTGGAGTCAGGACTACCTGAGTTCAAATGCAGCCTGAGAAACTTAATAATTGCCTAGCTGTGTGGCCTTGGGCAAGTCACTTAACTCCATTGACTTGCAACAAAAAGAGTTAATATTCCTAGTGAAACCCTCTCAGGGTTAAAATAATTAAAACAAAGACTATTACTCTTAGACTATTCTAAGAAGAAAGAGGGAGAGAGGCCTTGCATTCCCAATCCTACACCATTCAGATTCTGTTAGGTAGGGAAATAGTGGAATACTTCCAGAGAAGAGACCTTGCCTTCTTAGTTAGCCACCTGTTTGATGATAGACTGGGAGAACAGTAGATTGATTGCCTTCCCCTGTTTGATGATAAGTACTCAGAAGATCTTGCATACTCAGACATTAATTCATTTCCATAGACATCAAAAGGTCATTAGAAATATTCTGATATCCTCACCATCTGGATGGTGAAGTAATATACTATAGAAACATTTCATTCTTCTCTTTGTTACCGGGTAGATTTTTCATGTAAATATTATAACTCTGAAAACCTTAATCAATCAGGTAGAATGTGTGGGGACTAGGGAGGAGGGAATCATGCTACATCATATAATCTTGCTTGACTGTAACTTTGGGGCAGTTCCTTGGTCTTCACTACCTTTGTGAGACTTGGAGTGTGCCCTTTACTTAAGGAAAGCCAAAAAAAACTTTCTGTTTTTGCTCAGAGGAATCTCTATATTTCTTTAAGTGGAATTTTCCCCACACACACAAGAAATATATTTGTAGCAGAGTTACACAGAGGGCAAAGTTAAAAGATTGGAGCAAAATATATCATGCTTCAGCAGAAGTAAAAAAAAAAAATCTGTTGTAGTGATCCTAAACTTAGACAAAGTAAAAGCAAAAATAAATCTCAATAAAAGGGATAAGGAAGGAACCTACATCTTTGTAAAAGGCACCATTGGTAATGAAGCCATATCATTATTCAGCATGTATGCACCTAGTGGTCTAGAATCCAGATTTCTAGAGGAATAGCTGAATGAATTACAATGAGAAATAGACACCAAAGCTTTAACAATGGGAAACCTCAATCTCCATCTCTTAGAACTAGATAAATCTAACAAAAAAATAAATAAGTTAAGAAGGTGAATAAAATCTTAGAAAACTTAGATATGCTAGATCTCTGAAGAAAACTTAATGGGAATAGAAAAGAATATACCATTTTCTCAGCGGTACATGGCACTTTCACCTAAATTGACCATGTACTAGGGCACAAATGCTTAAAATTAAATGCAGAAAGGCAGAAATAATAAACACACACATAATAAAGGGTCAAGGAAAGACAAACCAAGAAATAATCAATAATTATATCCAAGAAAATGATAATAATGAGTCATCATACCAAAATATATGGGATGCAGCCAAGGCAGTTTTGAGGGGAAACTTTATATCTTTAAATGCCTATATGAATAAAAAGAGAAAGAGGAGATCAGTTAACTGTTATGTAACTACAAAAGCTAGAAAAAGAACAAATTAAGCATCCCCAATTAAATACAAAATAAGAAATTTTGAAAATGAAGGGAGAGATTAATAAAATGAAAAGCAATAAAACCATTGATCTCATAAATAAAACAAAGAGTTGGTTTCATCCAGGCCTGTTCTTTTTCCAGTGAGATATTTCACGATTTCTTCTAGCTTTTCATTCTTTTGGTTTTGTTTCATTTTTTTCCTTGATCCTCTGCACCTCCCTGCCAAGGAGAGAGGTCTTATGAAGTTGGTGGGCTCCATTTCAATTCTTTGCCCCAGTTGTTGCCCTCATTTAACATCTCTACTCATCCAACTCTCTCCTCTTGAGGCCCTTCTTTCCAAATATTTATCTCTTTTAAGACTTCTCTTGTTTTTACAAAAAGACTACCTTATCTAATAAACTCTTTATTCTAATATGCTTATGAGAGGAGATATGGGAATGTCACACCAAGTACCTTCAAGAGACAAGGAATAATTTTGTTTGTTTTTTTGATAGTAGTTTTATGTCAGTATATAAACTCATAAAATGAATAACCCAGCAAAGAGGAGGTTGGTATAAAATCCCTCTGGCATCAGTTGAAATGTATATTTCAATATATAATATAGTTAGTTGTAATTAGATTCCAATAAATTATTTACACATAATATTCTATGAAATGAAATGCTGCTCTTTAAGAAATCATATTCTAAGACTTCTCTGTTAAATAATTCTCTTCCTTTTAGAGGTGCCTCCTGACTAACAGGATTATCTAGCTCCCATAGAGCTCTTTAGCAACTAGGTGTCACAGTGTATTGGGGGGGAGGAAGAAAATGTAAGAAGGATGGGATAAATGAGAGGAGAAAACTAAAAGTAAAAGGGGAATAAAAAAGGGAAAAGGAGAAGAAAAGGGAAGTGGGTTGATTAAAGGAAATACAGATTGAGAAATGCAGCAGCCAAAAGGAAAACACAGGTGAGGAGGAATAAGGAACATAGAATTCAATATTTTGGGGATGCAACTACAACGGTAGAAAAAAGAACAAATTAAAAATTCCCAATTAAATATCAACTTACAAATTCTGGAAATCAAAGGAGAAATGAATAAAATTGAAAGTAGGGGGCAACTAGGTGGCACAGTAAATAGAGCACTGACCCTGGAGTCAGAAGGACCTGAGTTCAAATCCAGTCTCAGACACTTAATAATTACCTAGCTATGTGACCTTGGGAAAGTCACTTAACCCCACTGCCTTGCAAAAAACAAAAACAAAAAAATAAAATTGAAAGTAAAACACTTATTGAACCTGGTTTATTAACAAACAATAAATTAGATAAATCATAGGTTAATCTGGTTAAAGAAAGAAGGAAATTAAATTTTCAGTATCAAAAAGTGAAAATGGTGAAATTTCTACAATGAAGAGAAAATTAATGTAAAAATTCAGGTCAACCAAATGTAGGTCTATAATTTGAAAATCTAAGTGAAATAGATAAAGATTCAAAAAAATTACCCAGATTAACAGAAGAGAAAATAAGACAGATAAATAAACGCTTCCCCCTTTCCCTGTAGGATAAATTTCTAAACCCAGCTGGGAATATATGCTATTTCCGATTTGAACGACATCTGTTGAGAGCAAACTTAAGTCAGTTCTCTCTTCCTTCTTTCCTTCTATAATATTAGGTCTGTTGTGCCTTTTCCTGTGGTATTATTTGTTATCCTATGCCTTACCTCTTTCTACACAATCCCTTTTTTATATGTCCTAATTGTTATTCCCATTTCCTAATCTGTCTTATACCCACACTTTCTGGCAAGGTATACACCTTTCAACTTTTGTGATATAAGTTCAATTCTCGAGAATCATAAGAATTGTTGCATCAAATCAATTTATACTCATCCCCTCTTTTGAAGCACAATCTCCCTAACTATACCAGTATTAATACAACTCTCAAGAGTTCAAAGTTTTATCACAGTCAAATTCTACCTACTCCCTCTGACCAAGTGTATACCTTTCAATCCCCTTAGGAGAAACACAGTTCTCAAGAATTATAAGTAGAGGCTTCATGTGAAGGGATATGGACAATTGAGCCTCATTGCCTAACTTTTTTTTCCTTTTTCATTTGCCTTTTATATTATTGAGTCTTAGATTTGAAGATCAAATTTTCTGTTTAGTTGTGGTGTTTTTATCAGTTAAGTTTGAAAGTCTTCTGTTTAATTACAAACCTATCTTTTCCCCTTGGAAGAATATGCTGAGTTTTTCAAGGTAGTAAATTCTTGGTTATAATAGAAGTTCTTATTCCCTCCAGAATACCATGTTCCTAGCTTTTCAGTTCTTTAATTTTGAAGATGATAATTCTGGAAAAATCCTGATTGTCATTCCCTGATATTAAAACTGCTTCTTTGTGGCTATTTTTGGCATTTTCTTTGTAGTTGAGATTCCTGAAATTTGAATAGAAGATTCTTTGAAAATATTCTTTGGAATATTTGTATTCTCTTCTGGTGTGATCAGTGGATTCTTTAAAGACATTTTTATCTTCTTGTGCTAGTATATTAAGAGAGTTTTTCATGACAGTTTCCTGCAAGATATTGTCTGATCCTGGCTTTCAGGTAGACAAATATTTTGTAAATTTTCTCTCTGGCTCTATTCTCCCAATTGATCTTTTTTTCTAAGTGTTACTTTATATTTGCTTCTATTTTTTCATATCCTTGGTTTTGTTTGATATATCTTGATGTCATTCATTTTCATTTTTTTCCAGTTTTTTTCAGAGTTTTATTTTCTTCAGTTAGGTTTTCTGATTCCTTTTGCAGTTGATTAAGTTTACTTTTAGATGAGTTGTTTCCTTTTAGTCTTGATTATTTTTATTTTCGGTAGTTCAGTTTTGCTTCTAAAATCATTATTTTCTTCATTCATAATTCCTCTGCATGACTCATTTTTTATCTATTTTTCTTCTTCCTCTTTTTTGGTATTTAAAATTCTTTTTGAGCTCTTCCAAGGGGTGTTTTTAAAGTTGAGAACAATTCATGAACCTCTTTGAGGCTTCCCATGTAGGAATTTTGCCAGTGTTTTCTTCTTCTGAGATAGTATTTTTATCATCCCTAGCAGAACAGTATCTGTCAATGTTTAGCTTTTGTTTATTTTCCTGTTTTATTTGCTCATTTTTGTAGTTGAGCTCTGCTATAAAGCATCCTAAATACCAGGGTTCTGCTTAGGACAAAATAGTACCATAATTTAGACTCTCTCTGATGGCCTGCTGAGTTGGAACCTGAACCAAGCTAGGACCTCAGTTAGTCTAGAAACTGAGCTGCACCAGGACCTGAGTGGTCCTGAAAGATGAACTGTGTTGGGAACTGAACTGAATTGAGTCAGGAGCCTCACCTCACTTGGTCCTTCTGGGATCTCAGCTGCACTGTGGCTAAGAGCCTTTCACTGCTTTCCTGGATCTCCCAGGAGCTAAATAACCTTTTTTACCAACGTGGGACAAACCTTTTCCTGAAGTCCCTCCATGTTGTCTTATTAAAAACTTCTATCACTATAATTTGGGTGGGGGTGATTCTGAGGCTTTAGGATTTGTTTAGAGACCTTATACAAAGTTATTTTGAGAAAAACTCTGGGAACTTTCTAGTTTCCCACCACCTTCTTGGCTCTGTTCCATTAGTCCCAAAAGATTTTCATCCAAATATGTTTGAAGTAAAGGAAATATTTTTGAGTTGTTCTCAGAAATGAGAGGCTTTAAACAAACTGTCAGTCCTGAAATGCAGCAACATTAACGAATTGTGGCCAGAGCAATTGGCTAAATTTTCTTCTATAAGTCTGATTTTCACCAGTCAATATTCCATCGTGGAAATCCCAAGATGCCTTAGAACCATGGATTCTTTGAATTATGGCACATCACTTGCCCTCATCAGGTTTGAATTTGTTCCAGAAATAAGAATTTCCTTATTTCCTTATTCCCTAGTGCAGCTATGAGAGTGGGATGGACAAAAAAAAATTTTTAAAGGGAATAGGGATTGTGACAGTAGGGTCTGTCTTTATAAGCTTGGATGCTTAGTTCAGAGTAATATTCAAATTATCTTGTTACTTTAGCTGTATCAGAGATTGGATTTCAAACTGTAGATAGATGCAGTGGTTCAAATAAAGAAGTGTGGATGATTTTGCTTAGTTTATTCCCACTAGCGTCTGGACAAATATATTTGGGAAAGTGTTTTATTGAAAAATGATCAATAGCTTTGTCTGTTAACAGGAAAGAAGGATGACACACGTTTTTTATCTGTCAGTGACCAATGTGACACTCACTTCAGGCTTGGAATTCTACATGGTTCTCAACCCCTCTTCCCTAAATTCATTTCCCTTTTATGTTTACTTGCTTTAGGACACCTTAATCTTGATATCCCCATGTTTTGGTTAATATATGTGTTAATTTCGATAACTTGATATCTTGTGTGACTGAATGAAAATTGACAGAAGAGGCTGTATTTGTGATTATGTATAAGTTTCTGTGTTGTTTTTTGTGTGTGTGTGTGTGTGTGTGTGTGTGTGTGTAAGTATGGAGAGCAATGACACCAAACCCCTAAGTAGAGCATTTCTCTCCAGAAAGCAAGATAAATATATCCATCTCTGTGTTTCAAAGTCTGTCAACCCAGTAGGAGGGTGAAAAAGCTTCCAAAGCAAAGATCATTGAACACTCTTCCTGAGTTTAGGTAATGGTTACAGATTGTGTATCAGAAATGAGACCTGAGTTTCTCATGGTCTTTGTTGGGATCTAAATTGCTGAATTCTCAAGCAAGTGTCCAGTCATCAACATTTCCAGTGGAGAACTCCCCTCTCAGTCTCTTAAAGTTCTCCTCTTTGTCTTACTGCATTTTATTTGAAGTGCTGTGATAGAAGCTCTACCTTAATGTCCTCATTTAGAATTTCTTCCTCAATTCAAATCATAATCAATTTCTCCCTATGCAGAGTAGACTGATTTCCACCTAATGGAATTTGATTGTCCCTGTTTTTGCTACAAAATTCCTGTCTGTGACTTTTGATAATGCTGATCCCTCTCCTCTCCATTATACTCTTCTTCCTCTAAATTCTCTGGTATTACTCTCTTCTTCTGTCTTCAATCTGTCTGAGCAGTCCTCTGTCCCTTTTACTGAATCCTTACTCATGTCACATCTACTAAATCTGGGAGATATTACAAGGATCTGATCTGGATCCTCTTCTTTTCTTTCTTCCCTTCACACTATTTCACTTGATCTCATCAGTTTCAGTGCATTCAATTGCCATTTCTGTATAGATGACTCTTAGATATATTGTTAAAGCCCTAGCTTCTCTCTTAACCTCCAGTCACTTATCATAAATTACCTAAGAAATTTTTCAAAATGTTTGTACCATCGGATGAAATTGTCTAAAACTGAACATATTATCCTCCCTCCCTACTCCACCCCCTCAATTATTCTTTTCCTAATTTTTCTATTACTATCAATGAGACATCACCTTCCCCATTACACAGGATTGGGAATTTGGTGTCACCCTTTACCCATTACTATCTCTTATCCTATTAATCCCTAAAGAAAATTTACTGTCAAATTTTATCATTTCTGTCAAGTTCTATCTTCATGGCATCATTTTACATTTCCCTTCTCTCTTTGGTCACTGCCACCATCCTGATCCATACATTCATTACTTCAGATCTGGTCTATTGCAGTATCCTGCTAACTGGTCTCCTGCACCATCTCTCCCCACTCCAGTCCATCCTCAATTCAGAAATGAATGTCCTAAAGCACAGGTCTGACAAAATCATGCCTCCCTCATTCCACAAAATCCAGGAGTTCCTTGTTATCCCCAGGATGAAATATAATTCCTGCTTTGCTATTGAAGTTCTATTTTTGATTTGGTCCCTTCCTGCTTTTCCAGTGTTTTTATATCTATTCCTTTCCTTCTGTCATCCAGTGAAATTGACCTCCTGGCTCATTCTCAGATGCTACGCTCCAATTACTGACTGCTCTTTTTAATGACTATCATCCACCATGTGAAATGTTCTCCTTCTTCTTTCCTGCCTTCTGAAGTTTCAGACTTTCTTTTCACCTGCTGCAAAAAAAAACAACTTTTCACAACCTTAATTAAGTTTGGGGTCTTTCCTATGAGATTACCAGATATTTGACATGATTATGCCCTGCTTGTACAAAGTGGTGACTCTATTTTTTCCTCCATTAGATTGGGAAATCCTTGGTATCAGGGCCTTTTTATTTTTAATTTATTTGTATACCAAGTGTTTATTACAGTCCTGATACAGAGTATGTTCTTACTAAATGCTGGGTGACATGATGTGACTTGAACTGGAACAGCACGTAAAATTCTATCATTACTGATGAATTCACTAGTAGCTGACTGTTGTCCCAACTACTGATTTAGTATTTAAAGATATCGGGTAATTTTTAGAAGTGGTACAATCTCTTACATTTCAAGGGAATGGAGGTATCTTGAACTTTCATTTCCTTCTTAGCAGTAGGGATGGAATGTTAAAAGAATATTGAAAGATGGGGGCAGCTAGGTGGTGCAGTGGATAGAGCACCAGCCTTGGAGTCAGGAGTACCTGAGTTCAAATCCAGCCTCAGACACTTAATAATTACCTAGCTGTGTGGCCTTGGGCAAGCCACTTTATCCCATTGCCTTGCAAAAAAAAAAAAAAAAAAACCTAAAAAAAGAATATTGAAAGAGATGGCTAGAAAGGCAAGAAAAGAGGCAAAAGTAGTATGAGACGATAAATCTAAGTCCTTGTTTTCATGTGTGTAAAAGGATAACTTTGTCCCGGATCTCAAGCTACACCATCCTAGCAGCACAAACAACATTAGAAAATCAATAACATTGAGATTTGCACACTTTTTCTCCAAGGAAGTTGGCCTTCAGGGATTCAGGGTTTGTACAGCCATGTGTTAGAACTCTCCACCATATTCTACCTGGTTCCCATTATCAACTCTGAACTGTTAGAATAGGGGATCATCATTTGCCCAAATTAATTATCAAATTAATTTGGAGAATATTTTTATTCTACATAGAATACTTGTGAAGAATATACTTGGTAAAATATATTTTGCTGTGAAAATTTTAATTTTAAAAAATAATTTTATTGATGTTCTTATTAAATATATCAACATATTTATCTTTATTGTCCTTCCCCTTTACCCTCAGAAAACTATCCCAGTAGACAAAGAATGTCTTTTTGTAAAGCAAAAGTATATCAGGGGTAGCTAGGTGGCTCAGTCGATACAGCACTGACCCTTGAGTCAGGATGATCTGAGTTCAAACTTGGCCTCAGAAATTTGATAATTACCTAGCTGTGTGACCTTGGGTAAGTTACTTAAACCCCATTACCTTGCAAAAAAACCAGTATATCAGTATAATTTATAGCAATATTAAAAAAATTGAAAATAAATACAGTGGCCTCCTATCTCCATGAAGGATGCATTAGTACTATCATTTATTTTTTTTTTCATTAAAGTCCGTCTGGATTTTTGTAGTTTTGTTCAATTTCTTTTTTGATCTTTTGGTTTTTGATTGTTTGCACTTACAATGTGTATGTTGTTTTGGTGGGGTTCAGTCTACTTCATGTTTATCAAGTCATGGAGATCTTTCTATTGTTAAATATTTAATTGTTTTCCAATTATATACAAGAGTAGTTTCTACCAATGCTTTTTTGCAAGGCTTTGAATTTTACAATTTTCCTTCTCCCTCCCTTCCTTCCTACCTACCCTCAACAGAAGTTAATCTAAAAGTCTTCAAATTTAATTACATGATATGCATAGAGCAAAATTAAATGTTAAGCAAAAAACAAATCCTTAAGGAAGAAAGAAAATAATACAGATAGCAAAATTATGAAAAGCATAAGATAACTTTTTTAAAAACTGAAGATATGGGGTGGCTAGGCACAGTGAATAGAGCACTGGCCTTGGAGTCAGGAGTACCTGGGTTCAAATCCGACCTCAGACACTTGATAATTACCTAGCCGTGTGGCCTTGGGCAAGCCACTTAAACCCATTGCCTTGAAAAATCTAACAAAAAAATTGACGATAATAATCTTTGGTCTTTGTTTAAACTCCATAGTTATTTCTCTGTATTCAGATGTTGTTCTCCATCACAAATCCCTAAAATTGCCTCTGATTATTTCACTGATGGAGTGAGCAAGTCTATCAAGGCTGGTCATAACCCCATGTTGTTTTTAAGGTGTGTAATTTCTTCTGGTCTGCTCATCTCACTCAATATCAAATCTTGCAAGTTTTTCCAGCCTTTTCTGAAATCCCATCCCTCTTGATTTCTAATAGAACAATAGTGTTCCATCACATACATATGCTACAATTTGTTCAGTCATTCCCCAATTGATAGACAGTCCCTTGATTTCCAATTTTTGCAACGACAGAGCTGCCATGAATATTTTTCATAGGTGATGTTTTTTCCCCTTTGTCATGACCTCTTCAGGATGTAAGACCCAGTACTGATAATGCTGCATTAAAGGGTATGCACATTTTTATTGCCCTTTGGGTAATTTGGACAATTCCAAATTGCTCTCTAAAAAGGATCAGTTCACAGTTCCATCAACAATTCATTAGTACTCAGCTTTCCCACATCCCTTCCAACACTGATCATTGCCCATTCTGGTCATGTTGTCCAATCTGAGAGTATGAAGTGGTATCCTAAAGATGCTTTAATTTGCATTTTTCTAATCAGTAATAATTTAAAGCAATTTTTCAAATGACCATGGATGGCTTTGATTTCAAATGACCATGGATTGCTTTGATTGCTTTTGCATATCCTTTCACTATTTGCCAATTGGGGAATTTTTTTTTTTAATAAATTTGCCTCAGTTTTCTATATATTTTAGAAATGAGTCCTTTGTCAGAAATACTAGTTGTAAGAGAGTAAGATTCAGGCAATTGTCACTTCCTCCTTTCTATTGCAGTAGGTTCTTTGCACCTTTTCATGTGATGTAATATATACTGTTTTCAATCTCTCTTCCTGTCTCTTTATTGTACCCCTTTATTAAGGAGATGTTATTTTTAAATCATTCCATCAGAGTCACAGACAAGTCATGAGTGTCTATTCCTCTGGTTATGCAAATTCCCCCAAATAGAGTTACAATTTTCAAGAATTATGAGAATCTTTCTTTCAGGTGGGAATATGGCCAGTTTCACCTTATTGGATAACAATTTTTTTTCCTCTCCTTCCTTTTTCATGTATCTCTTGATTCTCCTAGTTTGAAGAACAAATTTTCTGTTTAGCTCTGATTTCGTTAAAAGTCTCAGTTTTGCTGGATAATGAATTTTTGTTTGCATTCCAAATCCCTTGCTCTCCAGAATGTCATATTCCAGGCCCTTCAGTCCCTTAATGTTGATGCAGCTAGGTCCTATGTAATTCTGTCTATGGCTCTTTGGTATTAAAATTGTTTCTCCTTGATTTAATAGTTATGGATATTACCCAAAATATTATTTGTTGTTTTCATTTTGGGATCCCTTTCAGGAGGGGTTGGATGTGTTTTTTCAATCACTGTTTTGCCCTCTAGTTGCAGGATAACAGGGCAACTCTGCTTTTCTGTATTCTGAAGTATGGAAATCACGGTTTTTTTCTCTTCAAGTCTTCAAGTAGTCCTATGATTCTTAAATTGTCTCTCCTGAATTTATTTCCATGTCTGTTCTTTTGCTGATATTTTACACTTTCTTCTATTTTTTAAAGTTTTTTTGACAGATTCTTCTCTTCTCATGAAGTCATAAGTTTCCATAGATTCCAATCATTTTTAGAGAAGATTTTCTTCATTCACCTTTTGCATCTCTTTTTCCACTTGGTCAATTCTATTTTGGAAGGAGTTGTTTTCTTTTTCCATTTGCCTAGTTATGTTTTTGAGAGAATTATTTTATTTTTGCACCTGTCCAAATGTATTTTGAAAGAATTTGTATTCTTGTATTCTTTTCCCAATTTTTTAGTTTAATTTTTAAACTCCTTTTTGATCTCTTCTAAAATATCTTTCAGGGGGGTGGGGGGAAGCTAAGTGGCACAGGGGAGAGAGCACTGACCCTGGAGCCAGGAGGACCTAAATTCAAATCCAGCATCAGACAATTAATAATATGCTAACTGTGTGACCTTGGCTAAGTCACGTAAGCCCATTTCCTAACCAAACCAAACCAAGCAAACCAAAGACAAAACAAAAAATACATCTTTCTGGACTGGAGACCTATTCATATTCTCCTCTGAAAATCTAGTCCTTTCTGAGTCAGGATCATTGTCTTCAAGTTAAGATTCAATGGTTTCCCCTTTGCCCTGCCCTTTCTTCATTTTGGGCCCTTTTCCTAGGGCCTTTGTTGGGGGAGGGGTTACCTTACAAAATTTCGGTGTTGAAATCCCTAGAGGTCTTGCCCATTTCAGGGGGATGCTCAGTGGGTTAATCTGTAAGGGTTGCCCAAAGCTTTCTCTGGATTGACTGTGCTGTTGATGAGTGGTCCACTCCCTAGGCCTGGGGGGGGGGGGGGCATGGAGGCAGGGAGAACCAGGATCTGGGTTGTAGTCAAACAATGTACACTGAGCCCTCTAATTAGATAGTTATTATAATTAATCTTCAATTATCTGAGGGAGATCTGTTACCCAGAGCTGAAGCTTGGGGCAAAGGGCAGACACCACGGTGGGGGTTTGTTTTGGACAAAGTCACCATGCTGTCCCACAAGAATGGAAGTGGAGAAGGTTACTCTGCTGAAAACACAGGGCTAGTGCTCAGGTCTTCCAGACCAGACAATCTGACCAGATAGATGTCTAGTTGTCTTGCTATAACTTTCCCCACCTGTCATGCACATAGCAAATGCTTCCAGGTTGTTCTCAGGTTAGTTCCCTGGTCTCTACTTCCTCCCCTCCCCCAACACACACCCCTGCATTAGGTGTTTGCCCACTGGCCCTGCACACCCTGTGAGAGACCTTATTGGGAGATGTTCTCTCCAGTTATTGTCTGAGTTCTGTGGTTCCAAAATCTGTTGAATTATATTTGTTCTAACGGAAAGTCAGGAGAGCTCAAAACAGTTCCTGGTGTCTCTGCCATCTGCCTGGTATCTCTGCCATCTTGGCCTTAGTTTCACATGTCATTTCTTACAGTACTATAATAGTCTATTGTATTCATGTAGCAAAATTAGTTCAATCAATCAATTTGTCTCTATTTTGATTCCAATTCTTTACTATCACAAAAATGCCCCTTTAAATCTTTTGGTATATGTTGTGTGTTCATTTTTTTTCTTTTTTATCAATAGCTTACTTAGGAATAGAGTGTTTAGCTGAAAGGATATAGATAATTCAATCACTTTATTTTCATAATGCCAAATTGCTTTTCAAAATGGTTATATGATTTCACAGTATCACCAAAAATGTATGAGTGTACCAATTAGTCCACATTCACTCCAGCATTAAATATTTCCATTTTCACCATCTTTGCTTGTTTTCATGATATGAGGTAAAAATTAAGGCATTATATGATTTGCCTTATTACTGATTTGGAACATTTTTTCATGTACTGTGAATTCTTAGCAATTCTTTTCTTTTTTATTGATAGTTTCTTTTTTCCAAATATGTTTTATGAAAGTTTTTTCAACATTCATCCATATGCCTATGAATATTTTTAAGTTACAAAATTTCCTTCTACCTCCTCTTCCCACCCCCTTCCCCTCAGCACTGAACAGTCAGGTTAATATTGTACATGCACATTTGTGTTAAGGATATTGACAGATTAGTTACTTTTGGTATGCAGAATTAGGATTAAGGGAATGAAATACATGAGGTATTTTTTTTTAAATTGAATGTAGTGTTCATTAGATTCTGAAGGATTTTTTATATAAATATTTTATTTGTTTGGTTTTGTTTGGTTTTTCTTTCTCTGGATGGAGAATGCTTTTCATTTTAAAACTTCATTTCCTATGCAGAAATGATATTGGCCTTATTAAGAAGAGCCAATACTGGTTCTACAGGATTTACTAACGCATTCATTGAAGTCTGCATTCAACTTTTCCCAAATGAAAGATCTGTTTAGAAATGTGAAGAGTAGAGATAGCATCTGGATATTTGACCATTTTAGGAAGAGATGATATCCCTATGTGTCTCACCTGGATTAAGTGCTGTCCTCTGTACATGCAGGAGGATGGATGATATGCCAGGTCTAGCTCTTGTTCCTGAAACTACAGAAAACAGATGTGACCTTGAAGACATCCAGGCTACTGGGGAGTAAGAAAAAGCATACATTGTGACCCTTATGATGGAGAGTAAAATTTATAATATTCTGTACTAGGGGACCTTGATTTTGTTATTATTAGCTGTATCACTTGGTCAAGTTACTTGATCTCTCATCCCCATATTCCTTCTTGATAAAACTAGGAGCATGTGCTGATTTTTGTGTCCTATTCCAAATTTAAAACATTGATGTTGTGAATTATGAAGTGTCTCCTCTGAAGATGGATTTAAGACTTGGAAACAGTTAATAGTCTTACAAAGCCAACACTGTTAAGTAAATCTAGGGGATAGCAATTTGGGTAAGAAATGCAGTAAAACTGCAATACCATGAGAATAATTTTCCTGGGTGATCTTTCAGGATAATATTCACAGAATTACATGATCAATGAATATACAAAGATTGATTGTTCTTTGGGTATAGATCCAAATTGCTCTCCAGAATGGTTGGATCAGTTCACAACTACATCAACAATGCATTAGTATTCCACATTTCCAACATTCCCTCTAATATTAGTCATTTTTTTTATACTCTTATGTGAAATCTCTCAGTTTCTTCTTCATCCTGGCCCTGTCCAAAAGCATGTTGCATCTGAGTACCCTCTCCCTCAATCTTCCCTCTCTTCTATCACCTATTCCCCCTTCCATCTCCCCATTTCCCCTCATCCCATCTATTTCCTCCCATCCTTCTCCAGGGCAAGACAGATTTCCTCGCCTATTAAGTGTGTATGCCATGTCCTCCCTGAGCCATTACTGATGAGAATGAAGGCTCACTCATTCCCCCTTCCCTTCCCCACCTCCCCTCCATTGAGAAAGCTTTTGTTTTACTCTTATGTGAAATCTCTCAGCTTCTTCTTCATCTCCCTTTCCTTCCTTCCAGTACTTTCCCCCATTGCCCATTGACTCCATACCTTTAACACATCATGCCATTATATTCCACTCCTTCCTATGTCCTGTCTATAAATCCTCCTTCTAACCACGCTTATAAATGAGAACGTTCATATATGTTATCAATATCTTCTTCCCATGCAGGAATACAAGCAGTTCAACATCATCAAGTTCCTCATAGTTAGTCCCTCTCTTCAACTCCCTTCATGGTTCACCTGAGTCCTGTACTTGTAGATCAAACTTTCTGTTCAGCTCTGGTTGTCTCGTTAAGAAAGTTTGAAAGTCTCGTTTCATTGAAAATCAATCTTTTTCCCTGAAAGAGGATGTTCAGTTTTGCTGGGTAATTGATTCTTGGTTGTAAACAAAGATCGTCTGCCTTCTGGAATATCGTATTCCAATCCTTACAAGCCCTTAATGTAGATGCTGCCATATCCTGTGTAATCGTGACTATGGGGCCTTGGTAGTTGAATTGTCTGTTTCTGGCAGCTTTTAGAATTTTCTCTTTGATTTTGGAGTTTTGGAATTTGGCTATAATATTCCTGGAAGTTTTTCTTTTGGTATCCCTTTCAGGCAGTAACTGCTGAATTCTCTTAATTTCTATTTTATCCTCAGCTTCTAGGATCTCTGGGCAATTTTGCTGTATTATTTCTTGAAAAATGAAGTTTAGGCTCATTTCCTGGTCGTGGCTTTCAAATAGTCCAATAATTTTCAAATTATTTCTTCTGGGTATGTTTTCAAGGTCAGCTGTTTTTCCAATAAGATATTTCACATTTTCTTCCAATTTTTGTTTTTTGGGGAAGAGTTTTATTTCTTCCTGATTTCTTGCAAAGTCATCAGCTTCCTTTAGTTTCATTTTGCATTTGAAGGAGTTACTTTCTTCAGAGAGCTTTTTTATCTCTTTTTCCAGCTAGCCAATTCTGCTTTTTAAGGCATTCTTCTCCTCATTTGCCTTTTGTTCATTTTTTCTATTAGGCCCGAACTGGTTTTTAACATATTATTTTCTTCAGTATTTTTTTGTATTTCTTTCACCAAGCTTTTGATTTGGTTTTCATGATTTTTCTGCATTGCTCTCATTTCTCTTCCCAGTTTTTCCTCCACCTCCCTGAATTGCTTTTCAAAGTCACTTTTAGGCTCATCCACAGTCTGAGGACATTTTCTATTTCTCTTGGAGGTTTTGGACACAGATGCTTCAATTTTGTCATCATCATTGTATGTGTTTTGATCTTCCATAGGACTGAAGTAATTCTCTATGGTCATTTCTGTTGTTTACTCATTTCCTCAGCCCAAGCATAATTTACAGCACTTCTAAGGCTTTAGGGTTGTTGTTTTTTTTTTGGGGGGACACCCCACTGGGACCTTTATTCTTCCAAGGTCTTAAGCTCTCTATCCTGTGATTTGATATGTAGATGACCACATCACAGCCCTCTGCCTTGAGTCTATAAGGCAGGATCCAGCTATCTTAGTAAGGAAGCCTAAACTGCACCCTGAGTCTGAGTGTAGGCAAACAGCAGATTCCTGCCCCAGGAAGAACAGAGAGACCTCTGCAGACTTCCCTTACCTTCTCTTGGGATGCAGGATGCTTTCTCCTGATTCTCACTGCAGGTTCTGTGGTCGTGCTTCTCACACCACACTCACCCAGGGGCAGCAGATTTGTCTTGTCTCCCCTTCAAGCCGTTGCTGGTGATCATTGGAATGGACTGGGCTTTGCTGAGCTGGGCTGGGCTGAGCAGTGGCTTTTTTTCCCACCCCAGGTCCTGGTGAAGTACACTCTTCCTGTGGAGGTTCTAAGTTATCTTGGACTGGGAAAATGTATCACTTAGTCTTTCTGTTTGTCCTGCTCCTCTAAATTTTGGCTAGAGCCCTCATTTGTTTGTTTTTTCGGGGTTTGGGGGTCAGAGTTGTCGGGGAATGCTGCCTTCACGCCACCACCTTGGCTCCGCCGCCCCAATTCTGCTTTTTAATGCATTCTTTTCCTCAATAACATTTTGAGCTGTTGTATCCATTTGACCTAAACTCGCTTTTAATATGTTATTTTCTTTACCACTTTTTTGGATCTCTTTTACTAAACTGTTGACTTCATTTTCATGTTTTTCCTGTATCTATCTCATTTCTTTTCCCAATTTTTCTTCTACCTCCCTTACTTTTCAAAATCTTTTTTTTGAGCTCTATCATAGCCTGAGCCCAGGTTCTATATTTCTTGAAGTCTTTAAATATAGAAGCTTGGACTTTCTCATCTTCAGATTGTATATTTTGGTCCTCCATGGGACCAAAGTAATTGTCTATGGTCAGGTTCCTTTTTTCTGGTTATTCATTTCCCCAGCTTGTACCTGGTTCAGGGGTGCTTTATGAGCTTTTGAGATGCCTGCAAGGACTTCAGTATGGGAGGCTCTGACTGTTCTGCTGGTCTGTTGAATGGTCACAAGCTCACCCCTCTGGGGCCCCAGACTGCAACCAGGGTCTGAAAGTGGTCAGAGCCCCAGAGTCCTGTCCCAGGGACAGAGGACAGACCTCGGCAGTCTCCCTCCACTCCTTTACCTTCCATGGGCTGAGCAATCAGGGAGCACCTTCCAGGAGGCTCCCGCTGGGTGGCTCCATATGCCTGCTTCCATTTCCTGGGACCTGGGCTGCGCTGAGGGCTGCGGCCGTGCTGAGGAGGGTTCCTGTGAAAGCAATTTTGATCAGAAATATATGATTAAAGAAATATGAAACTTTGACATTCCCCTATTTTGATCAAAGGTGATACTTGCAGTGTTAACTGGAGATCAATGAAATATTAAGGCAGATGATAGGCATATTGGAGAGAGAATAACAGATCTTTGGACCTAGAGCTGTGAAGAAACATGGGTGGGCAATATAAGGTTCTTAAGAGTATATAAAAATTGGTGATACATTTATAATGTCAAAAAGGCATATTACAAAGATTGAAAGGGAGGAAATCAATCCCCTTTGATTAAATACACTATACAAAAAACAAGTACAAAATAGCAAAGGAATATTCAGATCCATGTCTTCTGGAGTCCTTTGATGCAGTTCTGTGTCTTTGGATATTGTTGCAGAGGTTCTTTTCAGTTCGGGTTACCTGTAGAGATCTTCCTTTCTAGTAAAAGAATTCCTTACTTCAAATTTTAAACAGATCAAAATTCATATTTTCATCACTAGGAAAAAACTCAGAAACTTCTTAAATCACAACAATTTACAATTTGATATGCCCATTATCATGCTGATATTCACAGAAAATTCAGTTACAAATAGAAATTAATCGAATTTCATTTTTTTATATAATCTTATTCATTTATGTATTCATTCCCCCATGTGTAGAATGCTATTCCATTTAACAAAATAAACTTTCCTAAAAAACAGAATTCTACTACAAAAGAGAATTCTTTAAAGGTTGACAAATTAAGGGGCAGCCAGGTGGCACAGACAATAGAGCACCAGTTTTGGAGTCAAGAGGACCTAAGTTCAAATCCAGCCTCAGACACTTACTACTTACTGAGTTGTGTGATCTTGGCAAGTCACTTAACCTCACTGCCTTGCAAAAAAAAAAAAAAATTGGCAAATTAAATTGAACTTGTAATATATACATTTGATAATCACTTTAGCACACAGAGTATCCAGTAAGTGACTGACAAATGCAGAAATTTTAACCTTTTCATAATATTTGAAAGAAAAAATTTTAAAATAGACCACAGATCATCCTTTTCTGATGAACTGAGGCTGTTATAACAAAGAATCACATCTGGATGTTACAAAACTCATTATTCTGCTTAAAATGTCCCTTTAGTATTATAAAAAATTAAAAGATTTAATCACCACAAAAATATGTAGTTGACCACAAACACCAAGGCTATACACTAGCCTACCTGGCTATTAGGATTTAGATAACTGTAGACCAAAGGACCTATTTTAATATTGATCATCTGACATGATTATAGCAATTTACGATAAAGTTTATGAACATAAGAAAAGGAACACTTCATTTATTTAATTAAATGTCAGTTTTCAGGCAGAGGTCATTTGGATGATCAAATGTGCTAAATCAGTCCTTAAATCTGCCAGGGGAAACATTTCCAAACGTTGTGTTTGGGAAACCAAATTAGATGAAAAGAACTTCAGAGCATGCTAAACAGACATTCTCCTAACCTTTCCCAATGAGCCTCTCACTTGCAGTGTGCATGTCTAAAACTTTATAGGCTTACTGGCTCAAAAGACCATTGACTCAAACAGCATTTCCTTTGCTGTTCCATATCTAGAGTCAGAATAATATCCATTCAACAGTCCCCAAAAAACTTAAATATCAAATTCCAGAAAACCAGAAGTTCAGGTGAGTTTATTTCACAAGGATCGAACATTGATTATAATCTCACATTGGAACAAAAGAGAGTATCATAAAAAAAAAAATCACAGTTGATTTCATCCATGTTGCATAGGTGATTTTGCTTCAAAACAAACCACAAATGATTTGGGATGTATCAATACAACAATCCCAAATTGCAAATAGAAGCAGATTCTATAGAAACATTTTCCCTATTAATATGCTTAGTTATTATCCATATTCAAAAAAATAAACTATTGTTCCTGGAATCCTTTCACAACAATTAGAACATCTTAAGTTGACTCTGAAATAATTTGCATACATTCCCACAATTATTGCAAATTCCAGATGTAATAAACATAAGATATCTTAGATTCCAAATAAAATGATATATAGCTTATTACTCTTCACTAAACATAATTTTTCCATCATGAAATAACAATGAATTTAGATCAAAATAGCAAGAACTTTTCCACTTGCAATTATTACAGTAACTTGAAATGCTTTTAATCTTAATCTAATGGCCACTTGATTTAATATTGCAGTGGCAAACTTAAAATTGTCTAAGAACAGAAATTTTCCATGAAAACTATAAGCAATACCATCAGATTATTATATTGAATGAAGTTACAGATTGGAAAACAAAGTAGGTCCTACTATATAAACAATTATAAAACATTCTTTTTTTCTGAGTCTCTCTTCCTTTTTTTTAAATTTATTTTTTATTCTCATTTTGTACAAATGTTTTTTTACATTAATAAAATATTCTTGTTTACAAGTAAACAAAATACCCCTCCTCCCCCATGAATATAGATAGACTTGCTTGGGCAAAAAATAAATAAAGGGGAGAAAAAAAATTAAAATAAAAAAATAATAGTAATAATTGTAGCTATGGCCAGGTTGTGCAATGGAGGAAGCACCAGCCCTGGAGCCACGGGAACCCCCTCGTAACCCAACAATCACCCAGCCGTGTGACATGCAAGCCACCTAATCCCCACCGCTCTGCAAATACCAAAAAAAAAAAGAAAGAAAAAAAAGACCCAAAATAAAATAAAATAGTAGTAATAGTAGGGGTGGCTGGGTGGCAGACAGAGCATTGGCCCTTGAGCAAGGAGCACCTGGGTCCAAATCTGGCCCCAGACACCCAAAGATCACCCTGCTATGTGGCCCCAGGCAGGCCATCCAGCCCCACTTGCCCTGCACCCTCCCCCAAATAATAATAACAAAAAATGTGCTTGAGTCTTTGTTCCAACACCAACAACTCTGTCATGGGTGGATCTCATTCTTTATGATAAGTCCATCACAAAAGTTACTTCCATATTTTTCCACTGTTGCCATTGCTGATCGCAACTCCCTCCTTTCTTATTTCTCCACTACCATGTATTCTATTTTCTCTCTCCTTTCACTCTGACTCACTTCACTCTGTAGGGTCACTGAGTGGCGCAAGCAGACAGATCCTTGGTCCTGGGGCCAAGAAGCCCTGAGCCCCCATACCACCCCTTAGGCCCACAATCCACCTGGCCCTGTGGTCCTTGGCAGGCCTTCCAATCCCAGCCCCTTGCAAGAAGTAAGAAAGAAAATGTGTTATATCTGGCCACTCTTCCCCCCATGGTCCATGTCTCCTCCTTTATTCACATCCCCACCCCTTCCCCCTGCTCCCCCCTCCTTCTTACTCCAGATGTCTATACCCCATTTCCTATATTTGCTGTTTCCTCTCCTAGCCACCTCTGATGAGAGCAAAGGTTCCCTCATTCCCCCTTGCCTCCTCCCTTCCATATCATTGCAATAGCTCATTGTAATAAAAAAATCTTATGTGAAATATCTTGGACTATTCCCCCTCTCCTTTTTCTTTCTCCATTCCATTTCCCTTTTTTCCTATTGACTCCATTTTTACACCATATTTTATCTTCGAATTCAGCTTTCTCCTGTGTTTCAATTAAAGCTCCCTCAACCTGCTCTATTAACTGAGAAGGTTCATATAAGTATTATCAGTGTCATTTTTCTATGCAGGAATACATGCAGTTCATCATCATTAAGTCCCTCATATTTCCCCCCTCTCCTCCAATCTCCATGCGTCACCTGAGTCCTCTATCTGAAGATCAAACCTGTTCAGCTCTGGCCATTCCAAAAGGAATACTTGAAATTCCCCTGGTTCATTGAAAGTCCATCTTTTTCCCTGGAAGAGGACATTCACCCTTGCTGGGTAGTTCATTCTTGGCTTCATTCTAAGCTCTTTTGCCTTCAGGTATATTGTATTCCAAGCCCTACGAGCTTCCAATGTAGCTGCTGCTAAGTCCTGTGTGATCCTGACTGCAGCTCCACAATATTTGAACTGTGTCCTTCTGGCTGCTTGTAATATTTTCTCTTTGACTTGGGAGTTCTGGAACTTGGCTATAATATTCCTAGGGGTTGGTTTTTTGGGATCTCTTTCTCGGTGGGGGGGGGGGGGGGGATTGGTGGATTCTCTCCATTTCTATTTTGCCCTCTGCTTCTAGAATATCAGGGCAATTTTCCTGTAGTAATTCTTTGAAAATGATGTCAAGGCTCTTTTCCTGATCATGACCTTCAGGTATTCCAATAATGTTTAAATTATCTTTCCTAAGTCTGTTTTCCATATCAGTTGTTTTTTCAATGAGATATTTCACATTTTCTTCTAATTTTCATTTTTTTGGTTTTGAAGTATTGATTCCTGATTTCTGTTAAATTCATCAATCTCCCTGAATTCTATTCTTTGTCTGAAGGATTTGCTCTCCTCAGAGTTTTCTTATCTCTTTTTCCATCTGGCCAATTTTGCTTTTTAAAGCATTCTTCTCCTCAATAACTTTTTGAACTCTTTTATCCATTTGACCTAAGCTGGTTTTTAGCATGCTATCTTCTTCAGCATTTTTTTGGATTTCCTTGACTAAGCTGCTGACTTCATTTCCATGTTTTTCCTGCATCTCTCTCCTTTCTTTTCCCAGTTTTTCTTCCAACTCCCTTATTTGATTTTCAAAGTCTTTTTTGAGCTCTGTCATAGCCTGAGCCCAATTTCTGTTTTTCTTGGAGTCTTTAGATGCAGGAGCTTGTGCTTCCTCATCTTCAGACTGAGTATTTTGATCCTTCTTGTGCTCATTTGCAAAATATTTCTCAATAGTCTTCCTTTTGTTTCTTTGCTTGCTCATTTTCCTGGCCTGGCCCTGGTTTGGGGGTGCTTCCTAAGCCTTTGGGACACTCCCACAAGGGTCTCAGTGTGTGAGGCTCTGTCCTCCCTCCTGGTCTGTGAATGACCATAAGCACCCCCCTCTGCCATGGGGTCATGGTGGGGGGGCACTGTTGTTCTATGGGGGGACCTAGACTGGGATCAGGATCTGAATGTGGTCAGAGCCCCAGAATCCTGTTCTAGAGGCAGAGGATAGAGCTCTGCAGTCTCTCTTCACTCCCCTCCCTCAGCTCAATGGGCTCATGCCCTGGAGGCTCCGCCTGCTTCTGTTTCTGGATCAGGGCTGGGGAAAGACCAAGCTGCTTGTTGTGTGCCCTGCGGGCTGGGCTCCATGTGCTCGCTCTGGCAGAGGTCCCCTGCTGTTCCCCGACTTTGTGCCCGGTGCTCCTTTGGGTGCAGTTCAGGAGACCCCTGCTCCTGTGAGCTGAGACTCCCAGCGCCCTGGGGCGGCCTCCAGGAGGCTGAAGTTCTTTGGCTCTGGCGGGCCACCCCTCTGACAGGCCGCCTCTCCAACCCCGGGGAGCTGAGCCTTTCTGCTCTTTTCCAGGTTACCTCGAGTAGGAGCACTGCCTCACTGGGTCCCTTTGTGGGATCTGTCTCTTGAAAGTTTAGTTAGAGTCCTTAGCTGATGAATTTTATCAGAGAGCTCCTAAGACTGGATCCCTTCTTGTCGCCACCTTGGCTCCACCCCCCTGAGTGTCTCTTAAGAGTAGCAATAAATATTCCTTATATAAAACGACAATCACAAAACTTTCAAGAAAAAAATCAGTTGTGAAGTTGTAAAGTGATTTCTTATTCCATGTTAAAGCAAAAATGAATCTTTAAAACATAGGTTATAGTGGAAACGTGCTTGTGGATGACATTCTATTCTCATGCAAAAGCTCTTTCCTTTATTCAGTCGAAATTCTGCAGCAGACAATTCTTGAAAAAGATTTATAACTAGATAGCTCTAAAAATTCCTTTTTTTTAGAGGTTACAAGATTTTCTTCATATTTCACTTAAAAATCTTATGACGTAAGTCCTAGCCAAAACCCTCTAGTCACAAGGAGCAATCATACTCCACAAGAGTGTCCCAGGGACGCTCGGATTTCCGCTGTGCATCTCCAGGCTTCCCCAAGAGCAGGCAGGCAGCGGAGGCTCCCTTGTTTACTGCCGCCTGAGCTGCCGCAGTTACTCCTTGGGCGGACTCCGAAGGCCGCTTCCTGCTCGGGGCCGCGTCATTTCCGCCCACATCACTGGACCAGGACAAGGGCAGAGGAGGAGGAGGCGGAAACTGAGCCGGAGTCGCTTAGACTACAAGTCCCATGAGGCAGCGCGGCAGCGGCGACACAGGGCGCCTGGGCCCGCAGCTGGGGGAGGGCGCTCCGGACAAACCCTGCAGTAGCCTGGCAGAGAGGGCGGGGGCAGAGACAGCAGCTTATCCCAATAGCTAATTTAAAAAAAAAAAAAAAGTAGTCATGAGATTTGTCTATTAAAAAATTCTTGGCAAATTTGAAGTGAACAGTTTCGGTGGAATGAAGACGTTAAAGCGAGATTTCAGGAAATTTGGAAGAGAAACTCTCCTAAAAGGATGCGTGGTCGAGAAGGGCGGGAAAGATCTAGAACCCATGTGGGAGACCTTGGCGGCGCCTTCATAAACACCCGCCACGAGCCCCGGAGCGGGCACAGCTCGGGATTTGTGTCTCACCTGCCTGCCAGCTGCACAGACTCAGCAGGCATCTGCCCGAGCACAGGGGCGATGCCAGAGGCCCAGGGAGAGCGCCTGCGGGAGAGACGCAGAGAAGAGCCAGGAAAAGGTGGGCAAAGGGGAATCCCACCCCTCTTGGTGCCACTCTTTCTGAAAGGCTGGGCGCTGGGGGAGGGGTAGAGGGGTGAATTCTGGTTGTTCTGGAGTTACACTAAACAGCAGGAGGGCATTTACACCTATTAGGGCTCGTGATGTTCAGGGAGCCCTTAGAAAACATCAGGCGGGCACAAATGACATTTTCTTAATGTTAAAGACTAACAGATTCTCCTTCTACAAAATGATAACTTAAGGAGATGGTAGCATCAAATCAGGAATTTTTTTAGGAAAAGGAAGACATGGTCATTCATGGTAATAGGCAGCCATGATGGAGAACGTTGGGAGAAATGGAAGATTAGAAAGAGAAAGTTGGGATGATAAGATCAGTTTGGTAAAGAAGACAGGAGATTGTTGTCGCTGATTTCTTTCTGGGGTTCCGTCCTGCCCCCAGGATGAGTCCGACTCAGGCACGGGAATGCAGGTTTTGGAAAGAAAATAGAGACTTATTAGAGGAAGTAACAGCATTTTGAAGTAATAGAAAAGTTAAAAAGTTTAAAGAGAAGACCACATGGATTGTTGATTGAATTGGCCAGGCCAGCTGGCCCGGGTTCAACAGGAGACTGGAAGGTAAAAGAGGACCAGCCAGTACCTCAGTCACCTTAAATTAGAGTCCATGGAAGGGGGTGGCGACCTGAGAATGACCCAAGTCCCTCCTTGGATATTTTGTCTTTTGGGGAGGGGTCTCTTTTGGGTGGTCTTCCAGGGCCTGTCCTCCCTGTCTGTCCCCCAAGAAAACAATGCACTCCAAATCCCGTTGAAGGTCAAGACCTCGGGTGTGGAAGGAAGATTCCCTTTTCAATGCAAAGAAAAGATTTACAAAGTTTGTCACCAACTGATCTCCTCACTCCCATGCACAGGCTTACCTACATCAAGATGATGGGATGGCCAATCCACATGAAGACTGACCTCCACAAGGAGAAGGATCCCCCTCTTCATCTGAGACCCAGGTGAAAGAGGAAATAATGAGAAAGGTGATTGGATGATGTCAAACAAGGAGGGGAGAGGAGGTGCTCTTAGCAAATGGTTTCTGGATTTATTTTTTTTTTTCCCTGTAAAACCTGAACCAGGTGCTCAGTTGAAAAAATAGTACTTGAAGAAAGATAAGAATGTTTGGGATAGCTGCAGTGCAGAGAGGGAGAGTGGATTAATTAGAGAACAGAATGTTTGTCTGGATGCATATAAGACCTAGTTGTTATTAAATAGCATCAATTTGTGGTGTATCCAATCTGCTTGACTCCATGTCTTTCATTGAACAGAATGTTAATAGAAGTAGAAACAAATGGCAAGAGAAATCCAGAGTTGGGGACCGCCAAAATGCTCTTTAGGTAGGACAAGGGGACAAGAAAACCAAGGGTAAAAACAGGTGTGGAGCTCAAAGAGGCAAGACAGGGAAGAGAGGAGAGTATAGACAATGGAAGGGTTTTGGCCTAGGGGAGCATGGAAAGACTGAAAGAAGGGAGGCCATGGTGCGGATGGAGGGCAGGCTTAGGGTTCATGGGGCAGAGAGAAAGAGGGTATCGTGAAAGATCAGGAGCAGAAAAAGGACATTCAGAGCTTATGAATAAAGATCACTTTGGGGAGATGGTTGGATCAGGGGTGACCATTTTTGTGTTTAGCTGAGTTGACATAGATGAAGTCATGAGAAGTGAGTAGACTGAAGAAATAGGAAGTTAAGACATTTGAAGGAAAAACAGTATTTACGTGGATACTGCCAACTTAAGGGCATGAAATAGGGAGAAAAGAAAAATTATGAGCCAGATACTGAACCCACTGAGGAAGGAAAATGTATTATAGGTTGATAGATGAGAGCTTCCAGGATCTGGATTGAATAATACATTTGGCAAGTGCACACCTCAAAGGAAGAGAAATTGCTTGGTGGTAGTAGTAAAGGAAGAGTCTGGAAATGGCAATGGGGAGCATGGAATATTCATGCTCCCTGTAAGACAGGAAGCATGAGGAAAAAAAGAAAGCCAGTCCTGGAAAATGGGGTGAGAAAAGTGTTCCCATCTGAAGGGAACTCTGTCTCAGGGAGAACCAGAAGATGGGAGGAGTAAGAGAGGAAGGGATTTAAGATGAAAGAAAGTTGGTAAATTATGGGTAGACCTTGAGAGGGCATAGTGGAGAGAGCAAGCAGATCTGGATATTAAACCCTTATCACAAAAAGAGATTGTTCTCAATTGTTTCCCTTCAAACTGCATTTCTTTTACTTTGCAAAATCTATTTAATTTTATGTAATCATAATTGTCCTCTTTGTCTTCTGTGATGCTTTTCTCATCCTACTTAATTATTTCTTGTAGTTATTTGGACCTTAATTTGGGACATAGTATAAAGATACTGTTCTAAATCTAATTTCTGACAGATGCTTTTCAAGTTTTTCTAGGAGTTTTTATCAAATATGAAATAAATAAGGAGTTATATCATTGTATTCTTTACCTTTTGTTCTTCAAGATGAATTGTATTATTTTGTCTGATTCTAAAAAGTACACATGTTATGAGTATGGCTCTAAATCTAGATGATAACATCTTTTTTTTTAACCTTGAAGCAGGTCAACCACAAGAGATTGATAGCACTTCTTTATTTCTGTAGTGTGTTTTGTATTTGTACCCCCTTGCAACTCTAATCCTAAAGTCCATTGGAATGAGACTATATCCTAATTGGTGGAAATCAACATTTTGCATCTGTATGAGAGAGTGCAGTTTAAGAGAATGACAGAAAGATTCTCTTCCATTCTACTGGCATCCCCATACAGACCACATAATTAAGTTCAAATTTTTGTAAATAGGAAAAACTAAGATAAAAGCTTAAAAATGAAATGAAAGAATTGGATTCCATGACCTTTAAGGTACCTTCCAGATTTCATATCTAAGGACCTGAACAGAGGATATGCCATACTTTATTGGTTGCTTCTTGGAGGGTCAGGAAGAACTGGGTTTGAATCCCACCTCAAAGGCTTCCTACCTCTCTGAACTTTAGTTTTCTCATCTGTAAAAGAAAGAGATTGGACTTGTGCATTTCTAAGGTCCTTTCAAGCTTAAAATTTTAATTATAAATGGTTGTGTTATTGACAGAATTATAGAAGGAGAGAGCCCCAGCCTCCCCACTGCCACCAGTGAATGGGAGCCAAGGTTAGGCTGGACTGAGATGGAAGGAATAAGACATGCAGAAACCAGGAATAATCTCTTACAGAGAACTCACCTTTGTCTGTCCAAAAAGGCCTCTCCAACCAGCCCAAAACTTTGCTGGAGAGTCATTGCTCAAGCTTTTGAATTAGGAGCCATCAAGCTTCCTGGAAAGCTCAGTTATTCAAACTTTGGGGTGATATTTTCCCAGATCCTGAGAGCCAGCTATGACAGGCAGAAGAGAACATGGAATTTCCTCTAGTCTTCTGAGGGTAGCTAAGCTAGCCAAGGACAGCCTTCATTCTTTATTCCAGTGGCCATCCTAAAGGGCCCATCTTGTGTAGAAGAAACCTGTTCTTACCAGGACTGAGAGATGCAAAGCAGAGTTAGGATGCAAACCTAGGACAGAACCTGTGTCACAGATAGATGCTCTCTCTCCCAAACCACCCTGTGTAATGAACCCTGGCACAAGTTCAGGGTGCCTTTGGGGGCATGTCTCTCCATGGAAGAAACCTTAGGAGGGAGGCAGGAAAGTAAGAGAGAACCTAGATGGTGACTTTAGGCCTGGCAAGGCAACTAGAACACTGGGCCTAGAGTCTGAAAGACATTTTCTGTAGTTTAAATGGAGCCTAGCAGTGTGACTCTGGGCAAGTCACTTCACCCAGGTTGCCTCAGTTTCCTCATCTGTAAAAAGATCTGGAGAAGGAAATGACAAACTACTCCAGTATCCCTGCCAAGAAAACCCCAAATGGGGTCATGGTGGGTTGAACATGACTGAACAACAATATGCCTGGCAAAGGGACTTGGTAATTAGACTGGAGTCAGGAAGACTTGGGTTCAAATCTCACCTTGAATGTTTACTAACAGAATGACTCTGGAAGTCACTTCTCAGTTTCCTCATTGATAAAATGAGAGGATTGGACTCAGTGGTGCCTAAAAATCCCTTTCAGCTCCCAAAAAGTTGTTCCTAGAATAAGTGCTATAGAGAAGTGTAGATGGAGGGGACTCACCATGTCTTTGTGTAAATATTTTGCATTCATTCTTTTTCTAGTGATTCCATGGAAGTTGTTATCTCCCCCCATTAGAATGTGAGTAGGGATTGTTTCATTCTTGAGTATGGCTTCCCAACCCCTAAGGACTGTTGATGTAGCAATTGAGAAATGGAAAGTTTTCCCATCCATGATCCTAACCACTAGGCAATAATTACATTTATTTGCATATTAAAAATATTAGAATTCAATATAATAAGTATTACATCTTTATTAAATAAAGTCTCCTCCATACCTCCCAGTGGAGGCATCAGCTGAGGACTTCTGAAGAGGTCATCCATAGTGACTACCTCCCATTAGGGTTTCTGTGAACTTTCTTCAGAATAGGATCTCTTAGGCTGGAAGGGACCAGAAGAGCTATCTCTTCCAACCTATATCTGAGGAAGAATTCCTATAGTATATTAAATGAGCATAGAATCTGCTCTCTGCTTTAAACCCCCCAGTGAGGGAAGGTTAGTACCCCTTTGGTCTCTGTCTGAAAGATTCCAAGGTGGTAGAAGTCTTCACCAGTAATGGCATGTGCTCTGGACTTTTGAATGGCTTGGATTGTTAGGGAGCTTTTCCCTGGGTCCAGTCTAAATCTTTCAGCTTCCTTGCAACTGCCCCGGCTCTTGCTTCTCTGGGGCCAAGCAGATAGTTCTCTAATTATTCCTTAAACACTTGAACCCTAATATTGGGTTATCATTGAGCTGTCTTTCTCCAGGCTAAATATGCACAGAATCACAGATTATGTGGTCAAGAATTGATCTTGTCCAACCCTTAAGCCATCAGTTAATCAGTATACATCTTATTTATGTACAAAACGCTGTGCTATATTAAATAATTCCTCCACCTCTGCTTGAAGCATTCCTAGTTCATTCACTTGCACTCAATTACATGGTCCTCAAACAGCCCAGAAGACTAAACTTGGGCTCACAACCGGGACCTCTGACACTTACCTAGGTGACCCTGAGTCTCTGTTTCCTCATCTGTACAGTGAGGGAGGGTTGCCCTTGATTACTCAACTACCCTTTCATCACTAGAGATAAGCTCTTACAGTTGACCCATCATTAAGCTGGTCCCCCTCCTCTGAGACCTTCTCAGCTTCTTCCCATCCAGATGTGGTCAGATCAGAGAAAAAAGGACAAAGGTGTTAGTGAACTTCCTTATTCATACCAATCCTGTGAGATCAACTACATTATCATCTGATAGAGAAGGAAACTAATACTTTGAGACTGGGAGAAAAGGCACAAAGGCAGTTTGTGTAGGGATTACTCAGACAGGAAAGTGTAAGAACTGAGAGGACAGAGTTCTTGCCATGACCCTGTGATGCCACTGTATAGCAAAGGGAAGGATAGTTCCTTGGACTTCCTGGACTGGCCTTGAGGGACTGAACCCTGTGCAGTCTGTCATGCAGAGTTCTAAGCATGTGAGCTCACAGAGATCAAAGACAAAGGGCTAACATGCTGAGAATCTAGAAGTCTGAGTCACAAAGCTATAAGCATGGTGTCATACCCATTTAGACCTGTAGATCATAAGCCAATGAAGAGACTCTAGAGAACACTGGAGATCCCTTTTTGTCTTTCATCCTAGGTTTGTTCCTGGCTGTTTGCTGTGAGTCCTTGACCCCACAAAATCCTGAATCACATAAAGAGTTCTCTCCCAACATGCTATCTGAGGGGAGGGTACATTACTAACCCTTCCGCAAATTCCCTCCTTAATATCCAGCATCACATGGCAAAGCCTCAAGGTCCCTTTGAGGGAAGTGAGGTGGCAAAATGGAGAGAGAGAAAGAGAGAGAGAGAGAGAAGTACGTTGGAGATGGAGAATCTCAGTTCAAATCCCACTATTAGCTCAAAGGAGCTAGATGGTGCAGGATCTAGAATCAGGAACACCTGACGTGAAATCTAGCCTTCAGACATTTACATGATTTACTTTACTTCCCTGGGACTCAGTTTCCCTGTCTGTCAAATAAGGAAATTAGAGTCAATGAGCTCCAAGATCCCTCTATATCCAGTTCCTTATGAAAATGAACTGCTCTAGGTACAATAGCCCTCAGAGGCATCTGGAAAAGATGAAGAGGATACCATGGAATCATCTCATAGAATTGTTCCTCACTTGAAAACTTTGAAAAGTCTTATAAATGAGCAATGGGAAGAGGTAACACAGTGAAACTAATATAATTCAGTCTAATAAGCAAAAATAGAAAGGTTTGCTCTTGGAGTCAAAATCATCAGCTGTACAATTAAAGATGGAAGAGCTGTGGCTTGGAAAAGGTTCAAATAACAAAGTAATCCCAGACTGTGTGCACTTTGGAGTACTTCTAGCCTATCTGGGAGTGTGCATTGGGTATGGAATCAGGAGGCTAGAGTTCAAATCTCATTTCTACCGATTATTGCCTGAGTGAGCTTGGAAAAGATCATTTCATTTTTCTTGGTTTCAATTTCCCCATCTCTAAAATAAGGAGTTCAGACCAGTTGGTCTCTGAAATACCTTTTAGCTCTGAAGCTAAAATGTAAATGAGACGGAGATAGCACTGTGAAGGTTAATCTCACCATGGTGTGGTGTCCAGAGCTTTCATAGAACAAGGGACAGGAATTCTGCATAAAGGAGGCAAAAATAAGAAATGGAATTCCCATGGCACCCATAGGTTTGCAGAGCATATCCTAGCACAAATCTGGGATGCAAGGGGCACTGTCATTCTTTCCCTATATTATGAATGTAAAGATTTTTCAGAATCCAAAGCTCAGATTTGCTGTGACTTGTCCAGGTCACCCTGGGAATAAGTGTCAGAAGAGGGATTTCTGCCAAGGTCTCTTTCCTGACTGAAGGTTTGGCATCTTTACCAATGATAATGTGACATTTCTATAGTGACTGAAGGTTTGTGGAGTACAGAAGTCTCATTCAATGTTCTGTAGGGTAAGTTGGGGGGTTTTATTTGAGTTCTTTATTCTATTTGTCCAGACCTGTTATTTCATCTGTGAAGAGAGGAAAGAAAGTCCTGGAATCAGATGACCTAGGTTCATATCTGACCTTTGACATTTAGTAACTGTATAACCTTGAGCAAATCTCTTTCCTTTTCTGGGTCTTTGTTTCCTTGCTTATAAAGTGAGGGATTTGAACTGGACCACCTCCAGTTCTAAAGCCTCCCTCCTAAGTTGCTTAACATCTCTGCACCTCAGTTTCCTCATCTTTGGAATGAGGGGATTAAATTAGATGACCAACCTTAGGTCCTTTCCCATCTAAATCTAGGACCCTACAACCTCACTCTGCTATTGTACAAGCAGGGTAGGAGGTGGGGGGGGGGGAGAGGTCAGGAAACCTGCCTTGAATCTCAAAGTTAGTACTTTTTAGAGGTCTGACTTTTCCAAAGGCAATCGTGATTTCAGGGTCACCTCTTTGTCCAGGTGCCTTTGAGGTGTTATTATCGCATTTTACAGATGAAAACTTTGAGGCTTGGGGTGCTCTGCCCCTACAGAGCTTTGAGTCTGTGAGTTTTTTCTGGAACCTACATTTTGATGAAGGACCCAGAATTTGCCACCATTCTTCAGCCTCCTCCTGCCACCTCCAGCTTTTCATTGGTCTTTCATCATTAGAATGGAAACTCCTCAGTGGCAGGGAAGGTCTCTCTCTTTTTTCTTTCATTTCTACTCTTCCAATTTTATCAAAGTCCTTGGCAATTAGATAAATTTAATGCATCATTTCTAACAAACAAACTAAAGGTCAGAGCTGACAGGGCCTTTCAAGATCATTGAGTGAAATCTATCATACAGATGGGAAAACTGAGGATTTAAAACAAGAATGGACTCCCTTAATTATAAAGGAGCTACAGGTGGTGGCTGAGCTGAAGCTGTAACCCCAGTCTTTTGAACCTCAACCCAGGGTTGCTCCAGACACACGATATTCCAAACTGAGCTGTCCCCTTGCCTAAAATCGACATCCCTCTATAGACCACCATGATAATTTTGCTTGAAGGTATCCCAGCCTGCCATGAGGACAGAAATTCACCCCATTCAGATAATGGTTGTTATCCAACTTATGTTTAATTTTATGAGTACTGTTAATAGCAGAACTTATGGGAAGGGCATTACTTTTGATAATGGCCCCATTTCAGTATTGGTGGGCTTGAGAGCCAAAATATCTCAGAAGTCATCTTGATCAAGGCCTTCATTTAAG
Organism: Macrotis lagotis; assembly: GCF_037893015.1. NCBI lineage: Eukaryota > Metazoa > Chordata > Mammalia > Peramelemorphia > Peramelidae > Macrotis > Macrotis lagotis. Next base: position 262,663,337 of record NC_133659.1, on the reverse strand, counting down.
AGAGTAGGAAATGTAAACCTAGAGAGAGGAAACTATTTGGTCAAAAGTCAAGTTTAGACATCACTTGCTGCAGAAAAACCTGAGCATCTATAAGCAAAATATGCTGAAGATGCAAATAAAAGTGATACAGTCTTTGCCCTCATGGAGCTTACATTTTATAGGGGAGATAATAGAACAGGATACAAAATATTACAAAATACATACAAGGACTCCTGATCAGGAGGGGTGCCTGAGTCGAAGCAGAGCATCCACATACATACTTCCTCAAAAACTCACAATTGGCACCATATTAAATAATGATCAAGAAATTCAATGAGCAATGTGAATTTTTCTCTCCATACTGAAGAAAATACTCAATCAGAAACCTAAGGAAGGAGAAAATGTGGCCACCAGCAAAGCCAGCACTAGAACAGGCAGGAAAGTATCAAGGAACTACAGATGGGATCATGAAAGGCCTGGCAACTTTCCCCTCTCTAACAAGAGGAACTAAGTGAGTTTCTCCTTGAAGAAACCTATAGAGATGTCACAAGCTTTGGAAGGCCTGGAGAACATAAATGACCAGAAAGGTATGTCAATGCTCACATCTCTTGGCCCAGGTGCCAAAGGGCCCCCAGAAGCTCTGATGGGTGCAGTGTTCTGTCCACCTTTATGGAGGGGTCCTGAGGTCAGGTGATGGAAGTCACCCCAAGAACCTCTGTGACCCAGGCTGAGAAAAAGCAAGGTTGACCACCTACCTTGGATTAACCAAAACAGCAATCTTTATTAACAAACTATTGTAGCTCTCAAGATCATTTTTCCACCACATTGTTCTGAATTATGCAATCTTCAGAAAACCTTCAAGCTTTAAGAAGAAACCAATTCTGACATTCATACCACCTCAGGATTCCTTGCCTCTGGGGCCCCTTGCTTCCTTTGGATGAGGAAGGTAGATATCAGAGAGCTCCTTCTACATTCGCAATTTAGGATGGTGCCCAGGGTAGACCCCTTATTATTTCCCACTTCAGTTGCAGGACATCATGTTCTGGGCCTGTCTTTTGACTTTTTTGTATCCTCAACCCTTAACAAAGTGCCTGGCACACTTGAAAAATGTTTATTGACTTAACAAAAAGAGAGAATTCTGTAAGAACTGCAAGTAGTGACTCAAAGGAAAAAAGTTAATTTGCCACAAGGCCTGCATAAATAACCAGCAGAATTGTAGAGATTTAAAAAACGAAGGAAAGAATTAGAAGGAGAATAAATAACTGTGTAGAAAATGATAAACCTTTCCCAAGTAATGAAATCTCTGAAATCTGGATGAGTAAACTAAATTCAGTATGTTCCAGAAATAGCTAGAAATATTAGAACCAAATAAAAGAATAGAAAGAAAATAAAAAAGAAGATGCCACATATCTGATATCAGAAACAACTGACTTGGAAAACTTGTCAAGGAGAGATCATTTATGAATCACTGGACCCTTTGAAAAACTATAATTCAAAAAAAGAATTATAACTAAAATACAATCCTAAGGGAGAACTGCTGAACTTGGTTAGAAATGAAGAGTTAGATGAAAATAGGGGAAAAGTTCACTAATAATGTTCTGAAAAGGCAAAGAAGATTAAAATTTTCAGGATTGTCAGAGTCAAAATCCACGGTACCCAGGTCAAAGACAAAAACACTGCTAGTCCTCAAAATTAGTTCAATTACTGAGGAACCACAGTCAGGATTGCAACAACTTCTACTATAAACAAAATAGATATTGGGAATACAATTATTTCAAAAGGCAAAAAGTACAGGTCTGTAATGTGCCCTCAAAAACTGAGTAGTATCCTAAATGGGGTAGGGCGAACAGAATGGATTTTTATTGGAATAGAGCCTTCTGTACATTCCTGACAAACCAAAATTTAAAGAGGAATTTTGCAATACAAATATAAGAGTTCAGAGAAACTCAGAAAGAGAAATGTATTTGAGTAACTAGAAGATGCTGTTTAATGATATTCTAATGGGGGGAAAGAAGCAAGTGTCCCTTCATCACCTTATTACCTTCAGAAGAGATTGTGGAAGTAAAATATGAAAGACATATGCATGAAGTAGATTGGTTCTCTTCTAATGATTTCAAGGAGGGATATGAATGTAAAAGTGATAGACTAATTAAGAAAGGAGGAAGAAATATGGCAAAACTTGATAATTGGTCATAATTGAAGTGTTTGGAAAAAAAGAACATACAAACATGAGGGAAAGAGTGGAATAGTAAATAGGCATCATATAAGCCTCAATCCAAGATGAAGTGGGTAAAGGAGAGTTGAAAACACACATTATACATCAAATTTAAAAGGAAAATAAATAACAGTGAGGGCTGGGTAAGAGGAAGGGAAATTTGAGAGTCATACACCCCCTCTCCCCAATAAAATTTCTCTAACCCCAAGGGGGGAATTAAAAGATAGAAGGGAGAAAAATAGAATAGGAGTAGATTCCCTACAATGATCATTTAAGCAATTAGAGACTGACTGGTCCAATTATAGTATACAAATGCAATGAATTATTATTGCAATATAAGAAATTATGAAAGATGATTTTAGAAGATGATAAATCACATGGATTGAGGCAGAATAAAGTGAGTCAAATAAAAAATATTATTTACAAGATGACAAGATAAAAAGAAATATTCCTTAGTTTCTACTGAATTGATTCTACAATGTATTTGATTTTATTCTATGAGTTTTATCTTTGAGTTTGTGTCTACCTAAAGTCATCTTTCTGTGTCTTTGAATTGGGATCAGTAATTTAGCTTTCCCTCTGAGTTAAAGTTCTATTAAAAATATTATTTCTCATACTGGTAACCCCTTAAAGCTAACAGCATATCTGTTTGCTAACTTTAAGCCCCACAACTTAACTTGATACTGTCTCCAAAAGATACTAGGGATTGAAATAGAAATTTTTTATCTCTTTCTAGAAGAAAACAAATTTGGTACTTTTGACCTCCTAGAAAGAATTGCAAGATTCAAATGGGTACGATAAAATAATTAATATCCTTAGTTGTCAGAGAAGGACAAGATTCACCTACCCCAAATACCATTCTACCTTTTTTTTTTAAAGATAACCAATCATAGTGTTCCATGCCTTTCCAAGATCATATTTTTGTTGTATGTCAATAAAGAGAGACCTCTCCTCCTTGGGATTGCTGGTTTTCCTGAGGTTACCACCTAACCCATTTTGGTCACAATTACACACATCATTCTAATTTTTGCTTGCATTCCTGTGCCTCAGTTTAACTTTATTGATTTTATTTGCCAAAAAGGGAAAGTTGTAAAGACATACAACTTTGAAAGTTTTAAGAATGCTGATACAATGAGCAACTGTGACTGCAAAGTGCCATAATGAAGCAAGCTTCCCATCTCCTGAAGGTGAGGTAGAGGATTGTAGAGCACTCCATACAATGAAAAACAAACATTGTACATGACCAATGTGGAAACTCATTTTACTTATTATACTTGTTACTTGCAAGGGTTTTTTTTCTTCTTTCTTTTTACTTGGTACTGGTAAAATGTTAACAGTTATGTGGGGGGGGATATTCACTTTTTTGTAAATGCACAGAAGAGAACAGAAAAATGTTCAGAAGGAAACACAGGCAAGCAGAACAAGTAGAGGTGAGAAGACAATTCATGAGGAATAGGATGAAGAAATAAGTAGTTACACATAATCTAGAATGAAATCAAGTATTTTAAGAGTTAGAGATGAGAAGGGAGAACATGAGGGGCTAAATGAAGTCAGCATTTAAGCAGAATTTGGAAGGAAATTTAGTATTTTAAGAAGTAGAGATGAGAAGAAAGAGCATGAGGGTCACAGAAGGTAGCCCAGGACTCTATAAAGGAGAGTAGGTAGAGAATCTAGAGAGCTCACTGGTCTAGAGTCAGTCTTTCTTGGTTCACCTTTTTACCCTAATTTGTTTGTGACCTTAATCAAATCACTCCATGGCTGGAGAACTCCAGGTATCCTACCTCTGACAGTCACAGATCATGGGGCTTTTCCTCAGATGTTCAAGGCACAAAGATTAAAGTGTGAAGGATGGATATTTGGACCAGAGAGCATGTAGAAATGTAGGGTGAGGGCAGGTGATAAGTAAAGTAGTTTTCTGAACAGGAGTAGAAGATAGAAAGCTCAACTCTCCCAGTCTCATCATATAGGAAATGGAATCAGAGAGGGAAGGCACACACATTGGGATGACTACCTCAGTTTGATGTAGAGAATTGCCAAAAGGTCTGGATTTTACTGAGAGGACCTCAGTTCAAATCCTGCCTCTGATTACATGTGTTATGCTGGATAATCTCACCACCAACAGTCTATAGTAGTCAGACTGGCTTTTCATTATATCCATCATTCATCAACTTCTTTCAGTGTGTGTCATGACTGGATTGCCCCTTCATTTGGAGGCAAGAGGATTGTATCATCAGAGCTGTGAAAGTGAATCCTGCCTTTGTCTCTACTACCTGTGACCTTGGTCTTGGTACCTTTCCTTTGGGGCCTCAATTGGTTGGCTAGACGATGTTCAAGGCCCCTTCCAGGACTAAATGTATGATCTGTATCAAGTTATTTCTATGAGCATTTATTTAAGCACTTTCTGTTGTCCTACACTGAGTTCAGGGCTGAGATTACAAATACAAGAAGAAAGATGGATTGTAACAGCAAGGTATATGCACAGGATAAAGCAAGGTCAAAATCAAGTGTGTAGCCTAGATTGGAATGTAGCCATGTCCAACCTTGCCATTCTGCTTGAAATGAAGGTTCACGGAGTAGGCAGCCAATCATAGAAAGAGATCACAAGAGCAGAAGGTGCTTCCAGTTTGGGAAGTCATTCAGAGGAATATTTATATGTCTCTGCGATGGGATGTGGGGTCATGTTGGCCCAGATTCTCATTTCTTTCTCTCTTCCCTCCCCCAGGCTTCCCATGGGCAAGAAGATGACATTTTGCATCACAAGATTATCTTAAGTGACTCTCTGCAGATTGTGTATCAGGAGAGCTGCTATCCCCACAATATCCCACCCATCTGCCATTATTCTTTGGACACCTCCTACTTTGTCTCCTTCTCCTGGGTGCAGACAGGCAAGAAGGATGTGCATGTAAGGCTGCCCACTAGAATAACCCTGAGTAAGGGTAGGAAAATGGGGCTTTTTCTCAGATTGGAAATTTTAGAGGATCTTTGTAGTATTATTCTCTGAATGACGACTTCCGCCCCTGCTTGACATAACCCAAGTTGGCCTCATTCTGGGTACTCTTCCCCCTTCCACTGTTTAGAAACCTGATATTTCATGGTATCCTTTACCCTCAGTGGGGTAATATCAAAGATGAACCCCCTCCAAATACACACACAGACACACACACACAGATACCCATCCCCATGACTGCTACTTGCCGCAGGTAGCAATATTTCTAGTTCTATGCCTGCTACATGTTTTTCATTCCATTCCTTTATCCCTTCTGTGCCATCTCCATCAGACTTAGGTTCTTGGGTTTATTTCCCTCTCTGGCCCCCTACCCAAGGTAGGTTCTGTACTCTCTTGCCCTTGCCCATTAGACTGCCTCAGCCTTTATTTATGCTAAGCCTCATAGATTATTCTAGCAAGTTATGAATAATCAATCAGAAAGGAGGAGATAAGAACAGAAAAACAACCAGCAGACTATTGAGGTAGCCCAGGACTCCAGAAGGGAGAGTAGGCAGAGAATCTAGAAAGATCACTGGTCTAGAATCATTCTTTCTGGGTTCACCATTTTGCCCTGTTTGTGACCATACAGAAATCACTCCATGGATGGGGAGCTCAAAAAGATCCTACCTCTGTCACACACAAATCATAAACAACTAGAGAGCACTGCAAAGGCCCTCATTTTTACAGTGAGAAAGCTGAGGTCCAGGCATTTCACATTACTTAATCATGGTCAAATGCTGCCTCTAAAACCCTCTCCAGCCTCATTTCCACTACCTGGCTCCCCTGGATTTCTTCAAGTCCCAGCTAAACTCCCACCATCCACAAGGAAGTCTTTCCCAAACCCAATTGTTAATTATGTCTAATTTATTATTTTTATTACTTGTTTGTACACAGTCTTTTGCATGTTGTTTCTCCTATTAGACTGTAAACTCCTTGAGGGCAGGGACTATCTTTTGCCTCCTCTGAGATTTTCATATTACCTGACATATTCCTTCTTTTATCCCCTCCTAGACGGTGCTGTGGATGTATCATAAAACTGGCCAGCCAAAAGTGGAGAAGAGAGAGGTGACCCAGATAAATCATCTGCCACCAGTCATGGCCCTGCTCCATGCAGACGTCCACCGTGTCTTGATTGCCTACTGTGATGACATGATTCTGCGGATCTTTGGGGATCACAGCAGTGGCTTCAAGGAGCGCTGCGTGGTCCCTTGCCGCTTCTCCATCAGCTGCCTGGCCTATCACCAGAGGACAGGCTTGCTGCTATCAGGAATCGCAGGGGCTGTGGTAACTTGGGTCATTGAGCCAGGAGGGAAGGGTCTCCATGTCCTGCAGATATTGAACATGTCTGGCAGTGAGCTGGTACAGGGGATCAACCTGGATGGACCCGAGAATTCTCTCCTTGCCATGTGTGAGAGCTTCTTACGTATCCTTGTGTGGCAGGGCCACACGAAGCTGGTGGAGGAACAGACTTTCTCATCTCCCACCAGTGGTCACTCATTAACCTGCTGCTGCACTTGCTTATCTGAGGGTTACCTCTTTGGAGGGAATAAGGCTGGGCAGATACACATCTGGAATCTGGATCCAAGCTTTGAACGGAGGTCTTTCAGCTTCCAGGCCCACACAGGTCCTGTGGTGCTGGTCCGCTCCCTTGCCAAAATCCACACCCTACTGACTGTGGGGGCCGAAGGGAGGCTGAAGGAAAGGCACATTAAATCAGGCAGTCTGTTGTGTGAGGAGCTGAGCATCTGCGAGGATGTGCTGTACTCTCTGCAATTTGTTGATGACAGCACCTTCTTTTGCCAATCCCAATATAGCTTTTTCTTATACCACATGTCTTGTTTCTACCAGCTGTTTAACAACTGTGGTGCCAGCCCCCGCCACCTGCAGTGCATCCACCGTGGAAGCAACCAGACCCTCATCTTCTGCTGTACCGATGATGGTCTCTTTCGCTTCCTGTGCCCCATAACTGGCAACCTCCTGTTTCTCACCTGGCCCTTTAGTTCTCTAGACAAAGCTGTCTCCTCAGCCTATGATCCAGAAAATAAGGAGCTGTTTGTGGCCATGGGTAATGTCAACGTGATCATCTTTGATACCACCCATCTATGCCCAAATACATCCTTCAAATTGGCAATGACACTGAAGATCAAATACAATGTCTGGCCTATGAGAAGCCTTCCCTGGGCCAAAGCATTGAAGGACTGATCTTCTGTGGGCACAAAAGTGGCCTTGTGAGCTTGTTGTCCCAACACAAATTTGTTCATGTGAAGAAACACTTGCATTCTGGACCTGTTCTGATCATTTCCACCCTGACTGGATCACCTACCAGCTCCAAGGAGAATACCTGGTTTTGTTCTTATGGCATGGATCACCACATAGGCTTGTCAAAGGTCATCTTTGAGGGTACTAAGTTGAGACTTTATGCTTTCACCAGCATTTTAAGCAACTGCCACCTCCACCACCTGGTCCTACTACCCAAATCTGTTGGTACCATCCCCGATGAGAATCGCTTTCAACTTTGGAAGTATTCTGACTTCCTGGTGTCCTCTGAAATGAGCCAGGATGCATCTTTCCAAGAGACTGGGTTCCTGCACAAACAACCAATTGTCTCCTTTGATATTTTCCTGACCATGGGAATCTTTGTCACAGCGGACAGTGAGGGTGCTGTGGTCATCTGGGACATGCAAGGTAACTCCTTGGCCAGATTAAACTCCAGCATGCCATTTGGCCTAGTTTGCTTTGCCAATGAACAGGGAGATCTGCTTGTCAATTTCAACAATTGTATCTAGCTGGTGTCCTGCACGAAACTGCTTCCTCAATCCTTGCTTGACGATTTGGCTTCTCTGAACCTTGAAGATGAAGTGAAACAAGTTCCCATTCCATTCTTACCCAGCTTCTTTGTGTTTTTGTGCCTCGCTATATCTGCCTAGAAAAAGGGGCACAGAAACTTCAGAGGATGGATGCCCTCCTCAACCAATGAACTATTGCCTTTGACCATATGATCCCTTATGTAGTAAAAAACATCCATGGCCAAATAAACATAATGGGTACCTCTGAGAAGAAATGCAAGTTTGTTTTCTCAGGTCAAGCCCCAGAGGAAAAGGCTCCCCTGACCATTATCTCCCCAGAACAGTTATTGTTCAGGAATGCCCTCTAACCTATGCAGTTGTTTAAGTGTTACTTTGGCCAAGGATGGAAGTAGATCATTGCCCCTGATGGCTATATCCCTAATTCAGTGGTGAGGGCCTTCCTCTGGCCTGAGGGGACCCCTGTCTTCCTTCAGTGCACCCTGGAGAGTTCCCAGCGACCTATAAGCTATGACAGTGATGAGCTTAGCTTCTTTGCTGTAGAAAGCCTTGCTGGTGAAAAAGGACAGGGTTTGGATTTCAGGAGGGAACTAGCCTTGCCTGACAGAGCCCAATACCTTAAGGACCTGCTCCTAGGCCTCAAGGACCGAAGCCACGAGATGAATGACTCATTAGCCACCAAAACCATAGGGACCCTGCTGCACATAATGAACAAGGCTGAACCTGAGAAATACAAGCAATGTGTCAGTGCCATGGCACAGATTTTTGCTGAATACTCTGTGGCACCAGAACTACGGTCAGATACTGCTAGGCAGCTGCTCGAAGACACAGTCCACTTTAAGGGTGAAATCCGGCTTAATGCCTGGGAAGGCCTGGAGCGACTTGGCCTCATCAGTCATCTCTTTGCTATACCCCTGATCCGCGGGTTGCTGGATGAGAATCCAAATGTGCAGAGGAAGGCCTGGAAGCTTATTGGGACTTTCTCTGGCATCCAGAACAAGGCATCCTTATTGGAGTTGCTCCAAAATCAGGAGACTTTTCACCTGTTGCAGTAAGTGTTGTAGTCAGACACTGCTCAGCTTCCTCTGATTTCTTCTTCTTCTTGTACTTGGACCTTTGCTTGCCTCTGTTCCAGAGAATAACAGTCCCAGAACTGGCCAGGTCTTTGTAGGTTATATCCATCCCACAGGGGAGCCAATGGACTAGGGGAGAAAATATGTCAGGGAAGCTGATTTCTAATCTCTGATAACCACCTATGAGACCTTGTGCAGGGTACTTCATTTCACTGGATAATTCCATATTTATATCTCTATATCTATCTATCTCTATGTAGATATAGATATATGTATATATTTATATTATATTATATATAATTATGGAATTGAATGAGCAGACCCCTTCTAACTGAGGATGAAGGATCCTAGGAATGATCATAATAGCAATTCCCTTCTTACCAGTGCCTCTTTCCTTCCTGAGATCCTCTCATCATTTACTAGATTATCTCTAGACCCATAATGCCTTGCCTTCCTCAGGACTTTTCCCTCCTTTGTCCTGGGGTATCATTTCCTCCATCTTGTTTTCCCTAGGAAAGAGAAAATTGGAGAGGATTCCTTGGACAGTATGCTTAGAATGCAGCTCAGTGACTTTCAGAATTTAGTGGAGTTAGTGGAGCACTGGCTCTAAGGTGACCTGACCCCTTCTTGCTATATTCGCAAGACTATTTGCTTGTACACAACCAAACCAAAGGTCACTCTGCACCCAGCCTTCAAGGGTGCTGAGAGCATTTCCCAATCTAAATATTATGAAGAACAAAAGAAACAGATGGACATCCAGTGAAGAGCAGGTACAGAGCTGATTCAGAGAATACCCAAATGTTATTCCCTGCAGTTGAAAGGGGGAGAGTCATATGGAAGGGTCCCCAAGGGAGCAGAGGGAAAGGGGAGAACTTCCTACAGGAAAGGAAGGAGCCAAGAATGAGCCATCCCCACAACAAAAGTTCTCAATTCTACTGATAACCTTTTGCCTATTGTGCACTCAGTCTACTTGTCTGTAGGATGAGTTGGTGGCACAGAGTTGACCACAGATTAGTACCAGAATCAACTTGACAGAGTCTCAAGCAACATGGGGCAACCAGAATAGATGGATTTAGAGTCAGGGTACTGGAACTTGAGTCTCAATTATACCAATCACTATCTTTGTGATGTTAGGTAAGCTGTGTCAGTTGTCTGGGCATCATGTCATGTAGCCAGTGGCACAGTAGATAGATAACCTGGGCCTAGAATCAGCAAGACCTGAGTTCAAATTAAGTTTCATGTGTTTACTGGCTAGAATGTTAGGCAATGCACTTAACTTCTGTTTGCTTCAGTTTCTTCATCTGTAACATTGGCTATAACAAAAACACCAGGGCACTAACAGAAACACCTCTCCTGGAGTATTTGTGAGGATCAAATGTTTGCAAGCAATGAGCAGTGTGTGGCCATATCCATATGATCTGGGTCAAATTACTTTTCCTTCTTCAGGCCTCAGTTTTCTTGCCTGCAAGAAAAGGGAATTGCATTAGATTAAAAGGTTGGTTCCAAGTATATCCTTAAACTAAATTTCTTTATCTTTTCCTTTAAACCTACATTTTCCTTTTGTCTTCACTATTTCTATAAGGGGCCCCAAAATTCATAAAACCATAGATTTTTAGAGCTAGAAGGTACTTGAGAAGACATCATTCCAACACCTTCATTTCAAAGATCAGCCAACTGGAGAACAGAGATGGGAAGTCACTTGCCTAGGATCAAACAGTTAAGAAATGTCTGCAGTTGGATTTGAACTCAGGAAGATGATCCATCCTGACTCCCAGGACAGCCCTCTATGTGCTTTGGTGCCCCCTGGTGTTCAAAGTATCCAACCACCAAGAACAAGATCCTAATACAAGGTCAGGCGTAAAGAGAAATATGTGAATGTCTGAGAGCTGCCATTAGTGGATGCTTCTAGGCCATCTTCCCTGCCTATTCCACCTGTCACAAAATTGGGCAGTGATACTTGGTAAATTTGTAGGAGAGCAGGTAGAAAGAAGAAGAATCACAGTTATGGATCAAAGTGGGAAGAGAGAAGGAGAGGGTCCCACAGGTGCTATCACTACAAAGAACATTCCCAACTGACTGCATTATGACAGTTATTGGGCCATTTCCACTCCTGCTGCCAACACATCATATAACCCTGTGCACCAACAGCAGACGTTGATGGCAAGATTTCAAGCCACATCTTCCTAATGCCTGATTCCTACTCCTAATGGCAGCTTGCTCTGAGGTGACTTTTATAGGCAAAAGAAATCTGTCAGTCAGAAACTCCTAGACTGTGCTAAATTCTTCAAATGGCAGGCAGTTGCTACCCTCAGGAATCTTACATTCTAATAGAGGAAATCAACACAGAAAAGAAAAAGGGAGTGGAGGTGTGCTGAAGGGCTGATGGAGAGGAATTAAGGTGGAGAGCTATACATCAAGTAAAAACCACTGTTTTCCCATGACATAGTCAGTGGCTTACAGTACATCATTGTGGAAATAAGAAATGATACCATGTGGATGACCTTCTAACCAATGACTATAGGCTCCAGCCCAATGATACTGTTCATGACTCAAAAAGAGATATGAACTCTGGGATAATCAAGATCAACCTACCATCCATCTACCTCACTGAAAAATCTAGTGTCTGATTTGAGAACCAACCCCTAGGACACAAATCTTAATAGTCAAGTTTTAATCACAAGAATTTCCAAGAGCGATATAACACAATGGAAGTGAATATTGTTGTTGGTTCATTCAGTCACGTCTGACTCGTCATCCCATTGAGTAATGCATACCAGACCCCTCTATCTTCCACTATCTTCCAACATCTGGGAAAGGAATATAATGGAAGATATTTTTCATGGGTAACAATGGAAATTCATTTATCTGACAACTTTTGAGATATTTGAAACATAATGTCTTCGAGTTTCAACAAACTAAAATAAAGGTGACCAAAATTCTCAATACAAATGAGATGTAATGAAAGCTCCATTTATGGGACTTTGTAGCTGCAACCGTTATGGGGAAACAAATGACAAGGTCCAGATCACCAAACCAACAGAGACATTGGGATATAATTCCCTATGTATTCATCCGATGGACAAATATTATATCAAAATTGGTGATGAATGATTCTAGTGTAGTAATTTGAAGAAAGATTCTTTGTAATAACTTGCAAGTTTATCAAGGACTTGGGAGTGCCAAACGAAATGTTTGGGAGTAGCATTTGCTGAATTGCATGTACTTTTTCTGTTTTCTTCTCTTTGTAGAGCTTTCTCTAGTAAATTTCACTTTTTTGTTCTTGTAGCTAAATGAGGTTATGTGATATATTCTACCTGTTCTAAAAGGGGAATTGCAGTGAATGGGGCTCAAGAACAATACTATGAGTAGTTTCGAACATGAAGCCAGGAAGAATATTGAGGTAGCACTTTTGGAGCCCTAATAGACAGATATCATTTAACCTTCATGGGCTAAGACTCACTAAATTTGGAAGGCTATACTGTATTCAAGAGAACCATAGTATTGGATATTATGAAGATATATTCATGTGGGGAAATCCTGGAATTAGATAAAAGAAGCACAGAGGAGAACACTGGGGTGAAGATGATTAAAAACAGAATCAATATTGTCCTCAAGTTATACTACAGATATCTGTCCAGAAAGAAGAAATTGAAGAATTGAAGAAACATTTGAAAAGTGCCATAAGTCTGAAAGAGAGGTAATATATAACAATAATGAGGAGGGTCTTATCCAGGCATCCTCTGCTGGATCTCTCTCTCTCTCTCTCTCTCTCTCTCTCTCTCTCTCTCTCTCTCTCTCTCTCAAATAAAACAGCTTAGATCTTTTTTGTTTGCCTTGATGATAACTTCATCTTTCAAAGGTAGAGGATTCAGTGAAGGAGAAATTCTATCTTGGCTCTAATTCTCACCACCAACAACAAGGGGAAATTACTTAATGGAGTGATGGTGTGAAAATAAAATGTTCCAGGTATCAGCATCTCCCACTGAACACCATTGACTAAAGAGTCAAATGAAGAGTGAAGCAGACAAGAAAAAGAACCACGTAAGGCTGACCAAGGCTATTCTGAAGGTATCCTCGGTTCCACTTCTGAAACTGTAGCCAAATGTGGAAATATTTTCTGCATGACTTCAAATGTATAGTTGAAATCATATTGTTAACTTCTCAGTGGTTGGGGGAGGGCTGGACAGGAGGGACATATTTAAAACCTAAATTTTAAAAAATAAATATTAGAAAGAGAAAGATAAAGAAGGGAAGGAAAAAAGAAAAAGAAAGGATGGATGGAGGGAATGGGGGAAGAAAGAACAAACAACCCCCCCCCCCAAAAAAACTGTCAAATTAAGTATCCTAGAATGAGGAGAGAGCACCAGTGGTCCTCCTGGAGGGCTCTCTTTTTTTTACCACAGTTCAGTCCAACCTTTGCTCCTCGGAAGTTTGCTAGCAATTTTTGGAAGGAAAATCTTTAAGAGACATGATTAAGAATTCCATCCTTTTGAACACACTTGGAGGCTTCCATCCTTTCACTCTATCTAATAACTTTCAAAGACTTTTGCCAGTACAAATCAGAGGTGCTTAACCTTTTTTTGTAATGGAACTTTGTGACAGTCTGGAAAAGCCTATAGTGACTTCTCAGAATAATTTTTAAAAATACTATCAAAAATAATATATTCTGAATATTGATATAGTACTCTAACATCATAATAAATAAAATGCATAAGATTACAAAGGAAACCAGTTTTTAAATTATAGTTGTTTAAACATTGGCTTTTTCCCCTAACCTTGCCCATCAATCTATAGATCAAGGATTTTTCCATAGACACTAATGATGCCTTGAACAGTTCTCTTTGCCAGGTCCTTCACTTACCCGGCTGAATTCTTTGTCACCAACTGAATGACCTCAAGACCTCTCATTTGCCTTCCCCTTTAATTAATGCAATTATACATTTATTAAGCCCGACAATGTCCAAGATACTGGGCTAGACTTGGTTTATGCAAAGAAATAGTCCTCTCATTAGAGAGGATATTAATAAGAGGGATGGGAGGATGGGGTAGGAGGCACATATAACTGGGAGAATAGGAGTTGAGACTTTTAAAAGGGAAATGTGATTCCAATCCAGATAAAGGAAATAGCCTATTCAAAGATCCAAGTATGGAGGATCGTGGATAATAGATTGAACTTGGAAAATAGACAGGAGCCAGTTTGGCAAACATGAGAAAGGAAGCCCAGAAACAAAAGAGTTAAGTTCACAAGGGCATGGCCTCTGATCCAAGAAGAAGAAAACAAAACCTTAGATAAAAGAGATATTAGCCTTGGAATGGACATAGGAGAAATAGACAGAAATTGTGACATGACAGAATTAACTTGCCTTGTCCAACACTTTGCTAATCCATTTGGGATTTACTTAGCGAAGACACTGAAGTGGTTTGTCATTTCATACTCAGTTCATTTTACATATGAGGAAACTGAGGACAAAAGGGTTAAGTAACTTACTTAGGCTCATACTACTAGCAATTAACTGAAGCTAAATTTGAACTCAGGAAGATTAGTCTTTCCTGTTCCAGGTCAGGTTCCCCTCTATGCACCGAGGTACCTAGAAAACAGAATTGATTAAGCTGGGGAATAAAGGAAGAAACCTGATTGATTCTATTAAATTTCCAGTCCAGTAGGAGCTTACTGATAAGTGTTGGTTCAATGAAGAAACAACTAAAGGAAGCCTACCAGGCATCAATTTTCCTATCTTTGGACTTGAAATAGAGACCAGAGATGGGCTGCCTCTTTGACCCTTTATTTGTCCTTTTAGGGGTTCTGCCCAGTTTACACTAGATTCAGGGACAGGTTTTCTCATACTTCACATCATGTGTGTGTGTCTATTTTCATGCAGCAAAACTCAAGACTTTGGATTCCCTCAAGAAGTCCAAAGATAGAAGTCAAGATGTTGGAAAACACTTCTCCTTCTCTACCTCTATCCAGACACTGTTGGAAAGTGTTGAGAGCAAGTCAGAGGTAAGCCTCCAATCAGTGTGGTCAGTCACTCAAATTCCACATAGAGAATCCAGAGTGAGGAGTGAGGATGTCCAGAAGCAGACATCACTGGATTATCAGTCTGAAGAAGCCTTGAATGAATATGATGGTGTGAGCCTGAAGGTCCTGAGGAATGTTCAGGACAAGAAAGGCATAAAGGAGGCCAAAGAGAAGAAGTGGGCCAAAGGGACTAAGAAGAAGACTGAGGAGAAGGTGAGGGGGGAAGAAGAGAAGGGAGAATCTGAAGAAGTGGACAGAATTTTGGAGGACAAGGAGAAGGAGAACAAGGTGGTGCCCAAAGGGAAGGCTCGTTCCATTTGACAGGGAGAAGAGGAAACTTGGAGGGATAGCATCTTCCAACTAGTGAAAATGAGAATATCAGACTCCCAAAAAGACTTGCCTGAGAATCTGGGTCAAGAGATAGTGACCATGGCTGAGCAGAAGCTAGATACGCGGTCTCCAAGCTGGGAGATCTTCTGGGCCATCTGTCCTTTGTTACCATCTTCCCAGGAGGACGAGGTGACGGAGGAGGAGGAGGAGGCAGAGGAGGAAGAGGAGGATGTGATCCTAGAGGCAAAGGAGGGAGAGGCAGAGATTGAAATTAAGAAAGCAAGAAAAAAGAAAAGTGTTTTCCTCAGCTATTAAAGACCTTACCTCACAAGAGGATAAACTCAGGAAACAAGAGCAGAGACAGATGAACCTAGCTATGAAGAAGAAAATACTGGTCAAGGAAGAAGATGACCTGGCCAAGACAAAGGATGAACTGACCAGGGGAGAGAGAGAACTGGCCAGGAAAGAGAGAGAATTGGCCCATTTAAAAGCAAAACAGTCCAGAGGAGAGAAAATGAAAAGGAAGAGAAAAGAGGATGAGTCTGGGGTCTTAAAAGCCACAGCCTTGTTCAAGGATATCTAGGAAGAGTCAAAGGCTAAATTGAAGCTAGACCAGAAGGTCAGAATTGGGGACAAGGAAGAGAGGAGGTTGTCCAGGATTAGAAGAAGAGGTTCACAAAGACATCATCCTTGAGGAGGACCAGATCTCTGTGTCTCAGGAGAAACAACTGGCTAGGATGAAGAAGGCAGATGCAAAGGACAAGATAGAAAAGGGCTCAGAGAAAAGATTAGGAAGGAAGAAGGAAAAGACACAAGAAGAAACAGAACATCTTCAGAAGAGGCCTTTGGAAGCAGGGCTGGAAATAAGTAAGGCAAAAAGGATTCCTGAGGAAAGGCCACCTAAGGGGGAGCCTCCTAAGGATAGGCTGCCTAACAAAAAGCCTTCTAAGGAGGGGCTGCCTAGGGAGGAGCTGTTTAAGGAGGAAAAACCACTTGGGGAGAGGCCTCCTGTGGAGAAACCCTCTAAGAAGGAGTCCCCTGAAAAGAAGCCCACTAAAGAGGGGCTGCCTACAAGAAAGCCCTCTAAGGAGAAACAGCTTGTGGAAAAGCCACCTAAGGGGGGACCTTCTGAGGAGAAACCCTCTATGAAGGAGCTGCCTGAAGAGAAGTCATGGAAGGAAGGACAGCCTGAGGAGAAACCCTCTGAGGAGGTGGTGCCTGAGGAGGTGTTACCTAAGAAGAAGCTCTCTGAGGAAGGGCTGCCTGAGGAGAAGCTGCAGCAGAAGAAGCCTTCTAAGAAGCCCTCTGAGGAGGGTCTGCCTGAAGAGAAGCTGCTTAAGGAGAAGCCCCCTGAGGAGGGGCTGCCTGAGAAGAAATCCTCTGAGGAGTGGCTGCCTGAGGAGAAAGCCCCTGAAGAAGGGTTGCCTGAGGAGAGGCTACCTAAGGAGAAGCCCTCTGAGGAGCTGCCTGAGGAGAAACCCTCAGAAGACTGGCTGCCTGAGGAGAAACTTCCTAAGGAGAAACTGCTTAAGGAGAAACTCCCTAAGGAGGGACTGCCTGAGGAGAGGCCCTCTGAGGAGGAACTGCCTAAGGAGAGACTACCTAAAGAGAAGCTGCTGAAGGAAAAGGCATCAAAAGAGGAGCTGCCTGAGGAGAAGTCATCTAAGGAGGGGCTGCTTGAGGAGGAAACCTCTAAGGGGAAGCTACCTAAGGAAAAGTCACGTAAGGAGTTGCTAGAGGAAAAGCCATATGAGGAGGAACTACTTAAGGAGAAAATGCCTAAAGAAAAGCCATTAAAAGAGGAGCTGCCTAAAGAGAAGACAGCTAGGGAGGAACTGCCTGAAGAGAAGCCATCTAAGGAGGGGCTGCCTAAAGAGAGGTCATCTGAGGAGAAGCTGCTTAAGGAGAGGCTACCTGAAAAGAAGCCATCTAAGATGGGGCTGCCAGAGGAGAAGCCATCTAAGGAGTGGGTGCCTGAAGAAAAGTTATCTAAGGAGAAGTTCCCTAAGGAGAGGCCATCTAAGGAGAGGCTACCTGAAGAAAAACCATCTAAGGAGGTGCTGCCTGCGGAAAAGGCACCTATGAAGAAACGATCTAAGGAGTGGGTGCCTGAAGAGAAGCCATCTAAGGAGAGGCTGCCTGGAGAGAAGCCATCTAAGATTGAGCTGCCTGAGGAGAAGGCACTCAAGGAAAAGTCATCTAAAGAGAGGCTGCCTAAAGAGAAGCCATCTAAGGTGGGGCTGCCTGAGGAGAAAATACCTAAGGAAAAGCCATCTAAAGAGAGGCTACCTAAGGAGAAACCATCTAAGGGGTGGGTACCTGAAGAGATGACATCTAAGGAAGGGCTGCCTCAGGAGAAGCCACCCACTGAAGGACTGCCTAAAGAGAAGCTGCCTAAGGAGGCTGTGCCTAAAGAGAAGGCACCTATGGAAAAGCCATCCCAGGAGAGGCTGCCTAAGGAGGGATTGCCTAAGGAAAAACCTGCTAAAGAGAAGCCATCAAAAGAGGAATTGCCTAAGAAGAAGCTGCCTAAGAAGAAGCCATCAAAGGAGAGGCGGCCTAAAGAAAGGCCACCAAAGGAGAGGACCCCTAAGGAGAAACTGCCTAAGGAGAAGCCACCTATAGAGAGGCCACCTGTAGAGGCTGCCTACAGAAAGACCATCTAAGGAGAGACTGCCTACTGAGAGGCTGCCTACGGAGAGGCCATTTAAAGAGAGGCTGCCTAAGGAGAGGCCACCTACGGAGAGGCTGCCTAAGGAGGGGATGCCTAAGGAAGTGACATTTGAGAAGGTGTCTGAAGAGAGACCGGCTGAGCTGCTGGCATTTGAGGAGAAAATATCTGAAAAGAGACCATCGAAAGAGAGACCATCAAAGGAGAAACCCCCTAAGAAGGCAGTATTTGAGGAGGGAGTGTTGGAAGAGGGATCATCTGAGGAGGAAATCCTTGATAAGCAGATGCTCCTGGGAAAAGAGCTGGAGCTGATAGAGAAAAATGCAGAACTTGCTTCAAAAGCAAGGAAAGCTGTCACTTGACCAGATATTATCAACCAGGCAGAAAATGGTTAAATTCATGGTGGAGGAATTTAAGATCCCCAGGAAAGAAATAAACCTGTTGCTAGAAGAAAATCAGTTTGCTGCAGAAATGGCAGAGGTGATTAAGGAGGAGAAGGAGCTACTCCAACAGAAGCAAATGTTGTTGCAGAAGGACATAGAACTGAGCCGTACTGAAGAGTTCATAGGGGAAGAGAGCTTTGTTTCACAACAAAAGGTCCTCAGGGAAAAGAGGACAAGACTACATCAGGGAGAGAAAGAAGTGGTCATGGAGGAAAAAGAAGCTCTTTGTTGAAGGAAAAAAAAAAAAAAGAAAAACCTTCAAGAAGAAAAGAGAATAGATAAAGAAGAGGGCCAACTCCAAAAGACTGGAAGAGTAGAGCCTTCTTCAATTGAGGAAGTGAGTGAATCCTCTAAGGGGAGAGAGAAGTTCAACTTGGAAGAGATTTGAACTTGACAAGCATGAAGAATTGAGTGAGGAGGCCAAATCAGATAAGGAACAGACAAAACTAACAGAGCCCAAGGTGGATAGTGAACAGAAGAGAAAGCTCGGGGAGGAGAAGAAGAAGCTTCAGGAGAAGAGGGAATTTTCCAGGACACTGAGAGCTATAATAGAAGATAAGGACCATGAGGAAAAAGGCAACAATGAGGCAGGAGCTCTGGAAATGGAGGAGGCAGCGGCAGAAAGAAAGATTGCTGGAGGATGAGAAAGAGCTGGTCACGGAGGAGAGTAAGAAAATAAAAAAAGAAGCTCTTCTGACAGAGGAGAGGAAGGCTACAGTTTCTGAAGGTTTGGAGAGACCCTTTCTGAAGGAGAGGGAAGTGGCCCTGAGAGAGGAATATCTGGTTCGCCACTGAGAAAGTATGGCTGATGTAGATAGAAGCCTGGCGGAGGAGGAGACTAACTTGGATAAGTTGGAAAAGTCAGTCCACTACAGGGAGTTGAAAACTGCCATGAAGGAATGGAAATTGGCCATGAAGGAAAGAGACAAACTCTTTGAAGAAGCTATGTTGACCAAAGAGGATAAAAAGGAGACCCAGGAGCTGAGGCATTGATTGAAGAGCCTTAAAAATGAAGGCTCAAAAATATAAGAAGGAAAGGAAATGGAGAAAAGAGGAGAGGGTCAAGAGATGCAGGGAATGTGGCTTGGAGAAGATCTTGGAGGAAGAGGAGGAGGAAGAGGAGGAAGAAGAAGAGGAAGAGGAGGTGGAGGAAGAGGAGGAGGAAGAAGAGAAAGGTGTATCTCAAATCACTGAAATGGCTATGGAAAAGAGTTCATTCATTTCAAAGAAAGGCATTTTGAGGAAACTTAAAGACAAAGCAGTTAAGAAGAAAGACATGGGGTCAGAAGTTATTAAGCCAGTTTCTTTTCCCCTGGTGGGGGAAAAATATAAGTACCAGGAAACTTTAAAAAACTTTAAGATGTAATGCCATGGGTAAACAGTTCATGGGAGGTCACCAGTTCATGGGAAGATATCAAGAAGAAACTCATTGTATCCCAATTTAAGGATAAACTTCTGAAGCCTGGGGAGGCAGTGGCTCTGGAGGATAAAGCCAAAGGCCAAGAAAAAAGGAGCAAAGGAGTCCCCCTGAGGTTCCACCAGCTCAAAAAGCTGAAAGTTCCCTCTTATGTGCCCCAAAAAGAGAAGCTAAAGAGCGAGACCAATGAGAAGTGGTTTCAGCTACTGCAGCAGATCATGCTAGGACAACCCATCAGGGTAGCTGAACTCAACCTCACTGATGACAGTCTGGAGCTTAGTGAAAAGGATCAGGAGTGGCTGAAAGTCACTCATCAGAAGCTCCAGGACCAAAAGCAACTTTCCCAAAATAAGTACCAGTGCCTGTTCCAGCTACTGGCTAAGGCCCTTTCAGAGTCATAAAGAGAATGGCTGCAGTTGGGAGCCCTGAAAGTCATTACCTCATCCTAGAGAGGGCTTGCTGACACTGGGCCACAACTCTCCCAGGCTGAAAGGAAGAAAATTTCCATAGACTCAGGACACTTCAACATATTCCCTTCCATCAAGAAAGAGGAGGCTAAGCCTCCACTAAAAACCACAATTGAATCAGAGTCAGTGGTGTCCATCCCTGCCATTGTCCCAGATACCATCCTAGCCACTGTCCCAACCACCCCTTTGGCTACCAGGGTCTCCAGTGCCCCCTCTACCACTATGAAAGGCTCAGACCCTATGGCCCCTGGAAATTGGACAAAGATTTTCAATAGAGTTCAAGGAAAAGGGGGCAGCAGCTCTTTCATCCTTGAGAGATATGCCCCCAGAGTGCTTCTGCCTAGGTGAAAAAGTTACCTTTGATTTGGAAACTGAAAAAGAACATCCAGGCTTGAAAAAAGAAGATCAGTTCCATGGGAGACTTTTGTGGCTCTGTACCATGTCTTAGTCAGCCTGCAGCAGCACTGTAAACAAGACCATACCTCCTGGGAGGGCCAGTTAAACCAGCTCCTGGACCTGTACCATCTCAGGCACACGAGGATCCACACACTGTTAAATGAACTCCTGGGGGAAAAGCAACAACTGCCACTGGACATACTCTATAAGCAGGCTCTGGAAGCTGGAGATGGGGTGCCTGGGGAGCGCCTCCTCTACAATATACACTGCAGGCCTCCTCGGGCCCAAGAAGAGCAATCCAAATTCCATATGATCTTGCCCCTGCCTGGGCAGAACCAAGTACATACATTTCTACCAATTGGCAGTTCGCAGTATGGAATCATGGTGTTGACCTGAAAGAGCTTCACCCATCCTGACCCTGGCCATGCTCACAGGCTGCCTAACATCTCAGTCCCCATTACAACTCCAAACACCAAAAACTTCTGGAACACACCTGCTTCCAAG
Source organism: Macrotis lagotis (assembly GCF_037893015.1). Taxonomy (NCBI): domain Eukaryota; kingdom Metazoa; phylum Chordata; class Mammalia; order Peramelemorphia; family Peramelidae; genus Macrotis; species Macrotis lagotis. Next base: position 262,642,033 of record NC_133659.1, on the reverse strand, counting down.
CTTCTTAGTGCTGCCTGATGAGAGGTGTGGTCCTAGCTGTGTCCTTCCCCTGCTTGCCTTTCTCACCCCAAATAAAACAAAAGTTCTTACTTTCAATAGAAACAGTGAGTTGTCCCTTTTACTTACCACATTATGTAAACCCTTTAGGTGGTAGCCAGGAGTCTTAGGTAGCTGACTTCTGCCTAGGGTGATTCCTACCTCCTTTTTCCAGTACCTTTTTAATACTACATCAACATAAACTTTCTTATTGCACACCTATAGTATTGTAATAGCCTCTTTAAAACACGAAACAATTGCATACACTATTTTCTTTTGTATAAGTTGAAATCACATCCAGATTGCTTAGAATATATTGGAGACAATGTAATATAATAAATAGAGAGCTGGCCACAGTCCCTTGGCCACAAAAACTATGGGTGATTGATTAGACTGTCACCTCTGAATAAGAAGGGCAAAGAGTTTTACTAACCACATGTCATAATTGGAGGATTCCTAGCTCATGCTTGGAGTGTCTCTAGCTACTGTTTCTAGCTGCAAAAGGGATGGGATACTTCTAGCCATAAAAATGGGTGAGGGTGCTTTTAGGTGCAAACTACCACAGCATAGCACCATCACACTCAAATCCAGTTGTAGTGGCATCACCATCCAGGTGTCATGATCTTCCAGAATGAAAGTCAGACATCAGTAAAGACAAATTATGTAGACCTTACCAATGGGAATGTGCCATCTAAAAGATGGTGGCATGAGGGCAGGAATTGCCTTAAACTCATGCCCAAAAAACTTAAAAAGCTATCAAATTATGACTCTATCCAAAATTTAGAGTGGGCTGAACCCACAGAAAGACTGAGTGATTCAGTTTCCCAGTACAAAGCAACTTAGGGGCAGCTAAGTGGCACAGTGAATAAAGCACCAGCCCTGGAGTCAGCACAAAGTGAATTCAGATCAGATTCTGCATCAGACATTTAATCATTACCTAGCTGTGTGACCTTGGGCAAGGCACTTAATCCCATTGCCTTGCAAAAAACAACAACAAAAAGTAGAAGATCAGGGGAAAGGTCTGTTTCACTGGGACAAGGGGTTGGAAAGAGCCACAGTCCAGCCAGATTTGAACCACGCTGTGCTGAAGCAAACCACTCTAGACTTCCAGGAACAGCCCACAGGGTGCCTGGGTCCCTGGGAGCACCTGGGTCTGTGGCAGAGGGGGCAGTTTCCAGACCTCTTAGCCCAGGGATCACTGGGAACCACTTGAAGGGGCAGTGAGGGAACTCTGCCACACCAGAGTGAGTGGAGAGCCTGAGCAACCCTGTGGAGCCATCCAGCACTTCCAGAATGCTCAGCTTACAGATGGAATGAGGTGGGGAAGGACTACAATGATTTCTCTGCTATCCCAGAGGCAGGACACTGCTACTTTTCCCATACTCAGATCCAGGTTACCATCTGGTTCCCACACTACCACAGAGTATCAGGGACCTCCTTCACAGCTCCAAGGTAGAGAGGTGTGCTTCTGGTCATCCAAACACAGAGCACAGGTAAGAGAGCAATCAGAGCCTCTCATAAGATCTTGGTGGAATTAAATTTCCCTAAGCAGTGTCCTAAAACCCCTCCAAAGCTTTGGAAGTGTGGTAAATCAGTCATAGGCTGAGGAAATGAGCAAACAACAGAAAAAGAAGAACCTGACCATAGAAAATTATTTTGATCCCATGGAGGATCAAAATACACACTCAGAAGATGACAAAATTGAAGTTTCTTTTTCTTTTTTTAAAGAAGTTTCTTTTTCCAAATCCCCCAAGAGAAATAGTAAATGGGCTCATTTAGCAAGTAAGGGAGGTAGAGGAAAAATTGGGAAGAAAAAAGAGAGCAACGTAGGTAAAGCATGAAAACCAAATCAACAGTTTGGTGGAGAAAATATAAAGAAATATTGAAAAAAAATGTTAAAACCAGTTTAGACCAAAAGGAAAAAAGCAACCCAAAAGGCAATGGGAAGAATGCCTCAAAAAATAGAATCAACTAGTTGGAAAAAGAGATAAAAAATTTCTCTGAAGGAAATAGTGATTAAATTTTAACTTCTTAGATTCACTTATAGGCTACTAAGCTGTTTTTGGAGTTTAACTGTCATCTATTAAGGCAGTTTCCAAAGTGGGTGGCTATAGAATGACCTCATGGGGTCATTGAACCCAAGAGAAAAGTCTGAAGAAGCTTAGTAAATGTTCTCCTTCCCCCAACCAATTGTGGGCTTGGCTGAAATACAATCATATCCTCCACTTCAATTCTTCTTACTCCTGCTGTTCCCATAGCTACACAGATCCATCAGGAAGATTGTAAACTAATCATCCACAGCAGTTTCTGAGGAAAATTTCCAGTTCCTCTATTAGTATCTCTATATCTTGATCTCCTACCATCACAGTATCAGGCGGCTTACCTGAGCACTTAGGGCAGTGGCAGTGGAAAAGGCCCCTCACACATTTTTTAATTTTTGGAAGCAAATAGTTAGTAGCACAAGATGAGTAGGTATGAATAGGTCTCAAAAAAAGAGTTATCCATCAGGTCTTTAAGGAGAGTAGGAAAGCTAGGTCAATATATCAGAGTAGGACACTCAGGCATAATTATCCCCAAATAGTTTTAACTAAATTAATTTCAGCTGAACCCTATAGCAATCAGTAATCCAAGCAGAAATTTCTCAGGAGCATTAAACAAGTTAACCAATACTATGTTGAAACTCAGTTATGAAAATGTTTTTAAACGACAAATTCCTGGACCCTAAGATTAAAGATAGAAAAGAAAGATAGGATGGAAAAGAAAAAGGATAGAGCCTTGTGCTGCATCAGTGGCTATGACACGAAAGAAAATCCCGTAAAAGCAACTGAGAAAGAGCAATCGAACAGATAGAAGGAGTACCAATAGAGTAGGGTTTTGAAAACCAAAAGAAGATATCTTCAAAAGGGAAGATGATCAACATGGTGAAATGCATCAATAAGGTTAAGAGGAAACACTCAGATTCTGAGGTTCTTTCCAGCTCTAAATCTATGATTCAATCAGTCTTTTGCAGTAAGGCTAAATACAAGCCTTAAATTCAAATCATTTGATGGATCTCCAAGTCTTTATGTGCCATGTTCTTCCTATCATTGGCTCATAAAGATTTCCAATTGGGAGGGGAAAATAACCAGCGGTATTCCCCTGAAGTGTTAGCAGTTTTAGTACAAGCCATAAACAAAATGTCTATATTTTTTTAATTTAACTCATCAGAAAAATATTGGGGGATAACTTTAAAAAATATAATCACAATAACAGAATAGGAAAGAGCTTCAAATGATCTCTTGTACAAATGATAACTGAAGTATTAATTTCCTCTACAACATCCCTAACAAGTGGCTGCCAAGAATTGCTAGAATACTTCCAGTGTCCTAGAACTCTCTTCTACTTAAGGCAGTTATTCCATGCTGGAAACAGCACTAATTAATAAGTTTTTCCTTTCTGCTATTCAGGCAAGAATCTACCTTCTACAAATTTTACCAGGAGCTCTTCGATGAACCCTGCAGGACCAAGGAGAATCAGCATAATCCCTAACAGCAAGACCACATATTTCAAATACTTGAACCACGATATCTTGTACCCCCTAAGTCTTCTCTTTTTTAGACTGAATATTATTCAAACAATCTTTGAAGGGCTGATCTTCAATTCTATCACCATCATGATTTGTAATTGGATGAATAGTCAGGACCAAAAGTGGTCATAATAGACCAATGTCATCTTGGAAGAAGATCTCTTGATGAATACCTTGGGGCTTGATGGAATTGAATAGTTTCATCGTTATAGGATAATTTCATAGACAATATCAGATGTATTTTTACATACATATATATATATATATATATATATGTAGTTAACACAGTACTCCAATCTTTTTTATCATGAGTTTTTAATATTGTACCTATACACCCAATATATGTGTATTTAGTTTTATACATATGTATAAGTATTACTATATTACTGCTAATATGCATTGTAAAACTTAGACAAAATTGAAACTTTTAAAAGAATGAGATAAACATGAAATAAAACTTGATCCTACAGTGGAATTTGTTGAGTAAGGAAGTGAACTGGTCACACCAGCACTCAAGAAAGCTCAGTCTGGTAGCATTGTAGAGAGAGATAGGAATGGGTAAAGACTAGAATAGACAGACTAATCTGAGGGGAAAGGTGAGGAAAAGAGAGAAGACAAGGATAACACTAAGGTTGAGTACCTTAATCAGTAGAAGAATATTGTCACATTCAACAGAGATGGGAAAGTTTGAAAGAGGGATAGTTTTGGGAAAAAGGTACCGAATTCTATTTGAACATGATTTAAGTTTAAGATATCGACAGGGGTTATCCAGTTTGAGATGCCCAATATGCAGTATGGGGTTCTTTAATTTACTTACAGTATTTTGTTGTTTTTTGGCACAAAGGTTTTTGTTCAATTATATTATGACATCTAGACATGGCTATAATTGGGCACTTCTTCCTATAGTTATTCATAATTTTCTCTTTGCTAGGGAACTTTCCTTCTTTATTTGATACCCATCACCATCTCATGGCATGCCACCTTCTTTATGACTTTCCCTCTCTGACCACAGAACACTCAGGTCTCACTCACTGATTCAGAATCCCAATCTGTAGCTAAGTCATGGGGGATAGGGACAGGAGGATTTCACCCTAAATGTGTTGTGCTTTCCCTAGTAGAGGCAGAGTATCTTCTCAATTCTCTACTCTGCCTGCTTCAGACCCCACACCCAGGTAAATGACCTGCAGCATCAAGTTATGCTGCATGTGCTACTGCTGCTTGCTGCTGCTGCTTTGAGGATCAGGATAACAGGGTTCTTTTACTGTCAAGTGTTTCAATTAAGTTTCTTTGTGATTTAAGTCAGAACTTGTATTTCTAAAGTTATGGACACCTGACCCCAAAGACCAAGTGCTTTGTTTAAGTATTTTTATATCCCTCTTCACTTTTCTGGTAACCAAGTCAATCTCGTGTTTCTGACAATGTATATTTTTCAACAGCAGCTCTATAGATGTCTCAAACTAACCTTTAAGATAAAGTAATTCTCTTCATTTACATTGTAAAATATCTGACAAATCTATCTGGCCATGGTTTTGTTTTATGGAAGTAGGAATTTGTAGTATAAATTTGTAGTATAGAAAAGAATCATGGGCAACTTGGGTCTCCATTTACCAAAAAGAAGACCATAGAGGAGATTCTTGTGGGACACAGCCTATCTGATCAGTATTTCAATTTCATACAAAGTTTCCTCATGAGAAAAATCTCAATCTGTAAGTTTACCTCATTCCCTGTTAATAATATGAATAGCCTTCTTATTTAGGGTCTCTAATTTAACTACAGCACCCAATAAAAGATTGAATAGATTTGGCTACCATGGTTCCTGGTTGTTTGTTTTTTATGGGCAATCTCTCGAAACTACATACTATCCAATAATTCTCCAGACTGGCTGAGTAGGAATCAGTCAACATTCATGATCACTTAGGGCCTTTTGTATTTGTGTCCATATGCCTCTAGTTCAATAAGGGGTGATAGCACCTTCCCTCCCTTTTCACTCTACACTAGAGAAAGTAAGACAGACAGTGCACCCAACTGAAACTCCTTCTGCCTTTTGAAGACAATAAAGAAGATGGATGAAGGATGATTCAATCTAGTCAGGAAATATTTTTCCTAGCATTGACTTTCTCTAGTAAAGGGTGGGGAAGGGGCTAATTTGGTTCAGATCTTTCCAGAGGGCATTAGTCAACTTTATCTTTTCCCTATTGGTTTAGATTCTGGAAGTCAGTTTCATGCAAGTCACCATGATTATGCCAAATGTAAGCCTACCATTGTTTCTAATAAAGATCAACCACAGATTCAATTTAGTTTTCATCACTAGACCTGATATAACTATTGAATTGCTCTAATTGTAATTGTAACGAGGGTCTTTGATCACTGAGGAATTACCAATAAGTAATATCTAACCTTGTCAATAGATAATGCTCAGACTTTTGCTCCTCTGTATCTCCTAATTGAAGATTTATTGTCTATGTCTCTAACTATATTTGTCTATACCTTTAATCTGTCTATGTCTATGTTTACATCTGTAGACCCAATAATTATGTTTTAAAATTTATGGAGAAACTGTATAATTTTGTAGGAACAAATAAATTTAAAAAGTAAATAATAATGGCAGATTTTAAATGTCCCTCTATCAAAAGAGTAATATTCTGCCCCGACCCGCAGGGCAGAAAAGTGGGGTGTCGAGGAGGACCCAGCCTGAAATGGAATGGGTGAGAATAAGGAGAGTGAGACCCAAGGATGGTGGATAAGGTCTGAGTTTATTTGAGAAAAATACCTGCTTATATTTTGTAGAGAAGGAACAAGGGGATTAGCTTAGGGGTGGAGTTGGTATGCCTTGGCCTGAGAGAAGGGATAGTCTGTGGTCAGTTTGTTCTTGATAATGGAGGGTGACTTTCCTTTATCTTGGAATTTTGTTTGCTCCTTTTATCTTATCTGACAGGGGGCTTCTTGGCTCCTGGTATGTCTGGAATTTATTTGCTCTTTTTATGGGGGCTTCTTGGCCCCTGGCAATATTCTATCAAGAGGCTGCAGAGAAGGAGGCATTCAGATCCATTTTGAGGGGATTAAATATAGCCTAAACCTTTGAGAAAGCCAAAGAAAATAGTTATAATAAGACACAAAACAAATTACACCTATTCACTGAGCATTTCCATTGTTAGGACTATATCCTTAATAAAAAAAGAAGGAAAAAATGATACATATGTGTATAAATAAGCATACATATACACACATAATTATTCATAGTTGCTCAATTTTAATATCAAAAAATTAGATATTCAATGATGGGAGAGTGGAACAATACATTAATGTAATATCTAACAATCATATAATTCTTGCAATAGATTGTCAGCTTTCTGAGAATTTTCCTAATGAAGTATGGAGAGGCTCATTGCCAGGAGGCTCCATATTTGGTGATAAGTTCTTTAGCTATGGCAACATATGAGGACAATGGTCTTCATTCCTATGTCATCCCCTTCTACTTCAGTAATGTCAAAATTTCAGAAAAGGGAACAAAGACAGTTATTTGGCTCTATGAAGTTTGACATGTTGGCACTATTAACATGAGATGCTTGTTCAATGACAAGTGGACATACTATTAGAGACATTGAATCATACTAATCTTGACCGTTCCACTATATACAAAATAAAAGAAATAAATTATTTCTAAATGGAAATATGGCTCACATAATTCTGGTAGCCATAAAGAACAATATTTGAGGAGTCGGTTTTTATCCTATGCTCAAAGAAACGCTATTTCATGGGTGAGCTAGTCAGTGTGCATTCAGTGCTCATGATGAATATCTCTGCAAAAAAACTAATATTTATAGCTCCTGTGCCAACAGTAGATAAATAGGCAGAGAAATTCTATGAAGAATTTTAATAAGGTCCTTCAAATTAAACAAATGTACACTTAGTGACTCCCTTATGAAGATGAGAATAATGGAGTTATGGAAGAAAATATGGAAAGAAATGTGCAAAAGGACATCAGCAGAAACTATTATATATCCAATGGAGTAAAGAAAGACAACATGAGAACTTCAGATGAATCTAGAAATGGACACAGAACAAAAAACACTTGTTAGCTACTTTTCATCTTTTTCCTTGGGACTTTCTTTGGGAGTGCAGTGTAGGTGAGAGTTAGGGATTTTTTCTTTCCTATTCCAGGAATCACTAATGTCTTCCTCGAGGAGAAAAACAGAAATTCTATGGGCTGAAGATGAAAGTTTCTGGGAGCAGAAGAATGAATTTCTGAGCCTGATGCTTTCTTGTCACTTGACTCTACAGGAATTTGTGAAAAGTTGATTCCTGAGCCTCTGACTCCATCTTAGAAGAGTAAGTGTGAGGTTGAAATCTAGCTTTCTAATCAGAAAAGGTTGATTTTTTTGGAACTCTTAGCCTTAGACATTGACTCATGAGTTTGAGAGTTGGCCTTCTAGAAAAAGGAGTTCTTGAATAAATTGATATTCGTGAAAAGACGATTTTTTCTTTGGCTCCTTCAAAGCTAGAGCATCAGTAATTGACTAAAGATCCCAACTTGTAGTTACTATCAGTTAACTATCAGTTACTACTGGTTTGATAAGCAGGAGGCTGTTTGTCCAGTAGCCCTAGAATGTGTTTGCCTTCTGGGAAGATTACAAACCACAAGGTTCTTGGTGTTTGGGAGTAATTGTGTAGACCTGAGAGAACTAGGGATTCAGCATAATGTTGGAATGTCAGTTTGCTAGAGAGTGAAGGAAAAACAATAATATCTCCAAGTTCAATTCTTCTTTTGGGTAGGTTCTTAAAGGGGGCAGCTAGGTGGAGAGCACCAGCCCTGGAATAAGGAGGACCTGAGTACAAACCCAACCTCAGACACTTAATTCTTCTATGTGATCTTGGGCAAGTCACTTAATTCCATTGCCTTGCAACAACCCCCTCCACAAAAAAGTGTGAGTAGTTCTTAACTAAGAGATGAAACTGAGTCAAAAGGACTTTTAGGGACCAAGTAGAAATGTGGGTCCCAGGAGAACTGAAGGCACAGCACAGATGATCAAGTGGAAGAATAGTAAGTTGTTTGTTTTTTTTTAAATTGAGAGTAAGGTTCTAAGATGTAGATGCAAAATGAAAAACAAGTGACATAGGAGCAGGAACCAAGTAAAGAGTAGCTCAGTAAAATTAGAGAAAGGAAAAGGATTGCTGCAGGAAAGGAAGGGGAATATAAGTTGCCTAATTTGAGGTTATGACACTTGGTCAGTGTCATATATTGTAAGATCCATTCTTTAAAAATGACACAATTAAAAGCACAGGTAAATATATCATGGTGTCCAGTGTAAAACTAAAGATGGTAAAACTAGCGTCATTGGATTACAACTGGTCAGTGTCAAATATTCTGAGCCATCCTATAGTGTCAGTAGAAGAACACATGACCTCCTGTTACAAAAGGAAATTAAATAAAAATTACTTGTATCTCTTAATTCTCATATCACTGTCAAAAGAACCACTGTGGTAGAATGCAAAGACCCTCAAAATTCAATAATTTAAAAATAAGGCTCAACCATAGAACATGTTTAATAGAATAGTCATCATACATTTAGTTTATTTCCATGGTTTATCAACTCTTTGCAGACTCCCAAATATATAAACCTAGTCTAGTTTCTCTACGAAGCTCCAGTTTCAAGTCACCAAATGCCTATCAGAAATTTCAACCTAGAGTCCCATAGATTTACCAAACTCAACATGTCCAAAATAGAACTCATGTTCTCACAAACACTATTCTGAACTTCTATTTATGCTGAAGGTGCTGCCCATCCTACTATGGCTCTCAACTTTGCACTCTCAGTGATGTCTTTAATTTTCTCCATTTCTCATTAGAAAATCCAATAAATGCCAAATTTTACCATTTTTTTCTCCCCAATATCTCATTTGCCTTCTTCCCCAACATGACCTTTTTTCACTGTTCACACAGCCACCATGTCAGTTCACAATTTCATTTCCCCTTACCTGGACTATTGTCCTGGCTGCTTAATTGACTTCTTGATTGGTCTCTTTGCTGCTTCTCTTTTTTTCCCCCTCTCCAATTCATTCCCTACTCAGCTGCCAAAGTTATTTTCTTTGAGTTCAGACCTAACCCTATTTCCTCTAACATAAAATATAAAATCTTTTTTTTTTTGGTTTTTAAAACCCTTCACACCCTGACCCTTTGATCTACTTTTCTAGTCTTATTATCCATGAGTCCTATCTCTGACACTTACTAGCTATGTGATCATAAGTAGATAATGTAATTGCTTTGAGACTCAGGCAACCCTCAAAAAATGATGTATGGGTTATAATCTGGTTCCATGTGGGGTCTCATACAAATAACATCTGATAAATGAATCAGAGGTATCTAAATGTCAATTACTTTATGGAGGAAAATTTTTAAAAATTCATGTACTTTCTTCTCAACTCTAAGCTTGCACATATTTCAGTCCAAGTTTTTTTGGCCACATTATTAAGGGTATGATGCTCTACCTGATCTGTAATCTTTTGTTATTTATTATTATTATTATTATTATTATTATTATTATTATTATTATTATTTTATTTGAGACATTTATAAAATTGCAGATTACAATGTGATGCCACAGCCAACAATTTTTTACATTTTCTTCTTTTTCTGCCTGCATCTTATTCTAGCTCATTAGAAGATAGTATGAGTCACTGCTTTCCAAGAATATCAGTTCTACATCCTATTTGGTATAAAATTGTCAATAATCTAGGATCATGAGAAAATTATGATCTTCTCAAAGAGCATGATTATACCTCCTCAGTTTTAACATAAAGTGGAAGTCAGACCTAATAACATTAAAAGAAATCAGATGTCAAAAATTAGTCCTTGGATCAAGACAGATGAAGCCCAGGGTGGTTTACTGTTCTGACCTGGAAAGAGGCTATGTGACTTCATGGTGCCAATTTCCCAGTCCTCTCTGCTCATTTCAGCAACTATCTAGAACTATCTCAACTGTAGGAAGGGGCTTGTTCCTATAATATGATAAGGCAACTACAATGCCTTATTAGAAAGTCTGCTATCTTGAATCAGGGTTTCTTGCTTGGAAAAAAGGGAAACTGTTTGCAGAAGGTTCAATTACAAATTTACTGACTATTATGGTTATGAATAGGACTGTTCCATTTATATGTCTTCTCATCTAAGCATCTAAGTTTGTGGATATAATGGGATGGGAAGGGGGAGGAGCTACACCATTTATTTATTTTTTGTTTGTTTTACTCAGTAAATATATAAATTCATCTAGCAGGGTATTCTATGCTTCAGTACAGATTGTGACCCATTCATGCTTTCTGGGTCCTGAGCAATTTTCATCTTTGTCTTCTAATGTGTCCTCCTAAGATGATGCACCCCAACATACTGGAGATCTTCCTCTAAGATTTTTTTTTTCTATATTTTATGGATGAAAGCATAACACTCTGTTGTACATTTGTTATTCTTTCCTCTTGGGCATGGCAGGCCCATCTCTTTCTCCAATTTTACATTTATTTCCCAGGGAAAATACCTTAAATCCACTTCTTGCCTTGATGGAATTCTTCTGCAGTCAATCTATATCTTTGCATTCGTTTGGGGTTAGCTGAAGCTTTGATTCTTTGGAGGCTGTAGTGCTCCAAGATTCCAGTTCATGCAATGTGAGAAAAATCTGTTTCTGTGTGTGTGTGTTTGTGTGTGTGTGTGTGTGTGTGTGTGTGTGTGTGTATGAAAGACAGATGGAGACAGAGAGATAAATCATTTAGAATCATTAAAAGCACTGTGATGTTTTTCTTTTTCTTCTTTTAAGGACTGAGTCCCCCCAACCTTCCCAGGACTGGTAGTTCAGTGACCTCTCAAGAGCCTGATCCTACTGGGATCTTTGACTGCTCTATTTCGAACCTGGACAGTTTCCCTTCTCTCTAGGCAACTTGGAGCTCTCCTCCCCTCATAGGTAGGTCAGCAGGCTGATTCGTGTAGATAGAGTATGGGATCTGGAATCAGGAAGATCTAAATGCCATTTATCTTCAGATACTTATTAGCCCTTGTGATCCTGGGTAAGTCACTTTCACTCTTTTAATAGCACATACCTCCTAGGGATGTGTGTGAGGATAAAATGAGATAATATTTATAAAGTGCTGAACACAGTGTCTGGCAGTAGATCTTGGCCCACTAGAGCTCAAGACTCAGCTCAGGCAATCTTTCAACCTTAACATCTGTATAAGTAGGTATTCTAAGCACCATTCTGCAGTTCCCTAATTTCTGAAGGAATATTTTACTTTCCTTCCTGCCTTATATTCATTCAATAAAATTCATTGAGCATCTGCTAAGAGTGGTGTGAGAAATAAAGTGATAAACACAAGATATGGATACAGGGCTCTTGGAGCTCACAATAGAGTTGGAAATTGAAGTCATCCCCGCACCTTCGCCTAACCATAATGTGTGGCAGTGTCATGTAAGTACTACAGGACCTCAGAGGAGAGTAGTGCTTCTAAATGGGGTGGGCAGGCTTCATAGAGATTTGGTATTTGAGATGGGAAGTTTTCAGTATAGACAGGGGTTGGAGTGGAGCAGAGCAGAGGATTGAGGGAAAGAGACACTGTTCAGAGGGAGAAATGAAGATATGCCAATCTAGAGGAGATACAAAATTGAATAAAATAGGGTCCTTGTGCTCAGGAAACTGCCATTCTGGCAGGTGACATGAAACATGTCTATAAATAACTACAGTACAAAATGGATTTATGACAAGTACATCAGAGAGGTACAAACAAAGGGCAATGTATGGGAATTTAATGGAGAGGAGAGATCAATTCTGACCAGGAGGATGAGGAAGAGTTTCATGGAGAATTGGGACCTGAACTAGACCTTAACTAATAGGCAGGATTTTAGCAGCCCTGAAGGCAACTCTGATCCCTGAGTAAGACTGGAAATGGGGCAGAGGAAGGGGGAAGAAGTTGTAACTTATTCATTTCATTTTCCTTAGAATGTTGTACCTGAAGGGAGGAAAACTCATGTCCCCACGTTCAAATCTGACTTCAAACATGTACTAGCTATGTGACCCTGGACAAGTCACCTAAACCTCAGTTTCTTCAACTATAAAATGAGCAGGAAAAGGAGATGGCAAACCACTCCAGTATTTTTGCCAATAAATTTCCAAATAAAATTTGGATAGGACTCAAAATTTAAACATGAAACAAAAAACATCAAACAACGTGGAAAATACCTGAAGCATAAGATGACCAGTTTGGAGTGAATGAAGGATTAATAAAGGGGTGTCCCAAAAGTTTAAAACTGCACTGAAACATTTGGAACACTGGATAAAGAAAGAGTGTGAGAACTACTATGTGGAGAGATTTGAAAATATCAAAACAGGTAAAATATAGTTGAACATTTTGAACTCAAGCAGTTTAAATGACTACTCATTAAATCCTTTCAATTCTTCTTGTCATAAAGAGAAGTTTGGTGTAGTAACTCTAATAAATTAAATGGTTGGCTTAGAGTTGAGAAGACCACAGTTCAAATTCCCCATCTAAATCTTTGTGCTTGAGATAGTCAGGAGTTCCTGGTGAAGAAATCACAGATATTTTCCTGCGTTTGAAGGTATCTGTCTCAAGATCACAAAACCTGTTGGAACCTTGTTCCAATTGTTTTCCACATTTATGAACTGGAGGCTTGACCTTACTCTTTTCTGTCTTTTAATCAAGGAATGAAATAAGTTCTTTCATTAAAAATTTCTTTTGGAAGAAATGAATGCTACTGTCAGGACATCTTTTAATTGTAAGGGACCAATCAAAGAAGCCATTTATCAGTGCACTGGGAAGGGTAAGAGTCATGGGTTCTAGTTGTTGAACCTTCATTTTGGAAGAGGACCACTAACATCATGGGGTGATGTCTTGACTCACAAGTGAATTGGTTTTAGGAGAGTCAGAGCTGCACAAAATCATTGCCTTACTCTCTCCTCCAGAGTCATCACAATCCAACGGCAAAACAAAAGTGAGGACAACTGGTGGTGGCCTGGGGGGTACAGTGGATGACTGATTTACTCAATGTCTGACCAAATTCTAAGTCTCCACAACACCTGCTTAAGTCAATTGCATTTCGCCAATTTAGACCTTTGGAAAAAATTGTTTTCATCTACCTATCCTGCCAGGAGGGAAGGGGAGGGAGGAGAGAGGGGAAAGTCTTCACAAGATTGGGATAGACATCCCCTAACTCACTGACCAGTTCGACGGCTATGAGGTAGGTAATATAAGAATGATTTCCATTTTATAGATGAGGAAATTGAGACCCTCAGAGAATAGGTTATTATTCAGTCATTTCAGATTCACTGTGATACCTTTTTTGTGTTTTCTTGGTAAAGTTACTGGAAGGGTTTCACAGGTCTTTTGACTCCAGATCTAGTATTCATTCTATTATATCACATAGCCTTTCAAAACAAACAAACAAAAAATGGCCAACTTTTGTTATTAACAAACTCAAATCTCCTTGCCTTATCACTGAAGATCCTCCATCCACTGGTTCCAACTTATTTTTATAGGGTTATATTACTCCAAAACAGACTGCTCTTTACCAAAAACTCTTATGCCAAGTGTCCTTTCCCTGACTCAGTGTCCTTGGAATGCCTGCATCCTCCTTTCTTCATCTATCCAAATTCTATAAGATCCTTCAAGTGTTATCTCAAAAGGCTGCACCTTCCACAAAGTCTTCTCTATCACCTCTAACCTTGCTATCTCTCCTTTTCTTTGTCATAATACTTTGTGCCTTGTTCATATACTCACTGAATTCTATTCTGTACATAATTTATCTTCATTATTACTTTATAAGTTCTTTGAAGACACTAATCCTCCCCTGAATAAAGTTGGAATGTAGTTGGAAATGACTCAAAGGAAAGGAAAATTTCTGGGTAAACACTAAATTTAAACTAATTGAAAATGTTATATTTAAGAGATGGATGATTTATTCTAAAGTTATATGTTTACTTAATAAAAAGAATTTAGATTTATAGATAATAGTTCTATATTTGGCTATTAAGGGAAATTTACTTGCTTCGAGTGAATAACTGCTGTTTTAGGATTTGAAGCTTACAAGGGTCCTATGATTCCTCTCATTTTGCGATGGAAAAGGTGAAACCTGAGAGGGATCTCTTTTAGATAACATAAAATAGGTGAGCCTGTATGTAGAATAGCAGATGATAGCAGTTTTGAATGGAAACAATTAGTAGAATTTTTTCTGGGCAAGAGTTGTTGATTTTATCCTGAGCATGAAATAAACTATAAAGCCAGGTATACTGATTCCAGGACTAAATCCTTTCCTTTCACATTGCTTTGGTATCACAGAGGATAGCTATTATTTTTCTTTTTAACTTTTTCCAATTACACTCAAAAGATAGTTTTCAACATTCATCCTTTTGCAAGCCTTTGAATTCCACATTTTTCTACAATCTTCTCTTCCTTCCCTGCCCCCTTTCCATTAAGGATAATGAATAATCATCCCCTTAGTCCCTCTGGTGAGGGTGTTAAGTTGTGAATAGATGGACCATAAGTCTGATGCTTCTGACATTTATGCCTGGAAACATTTTGCCTTTCCTTCACAAAGGTGTTTGGGACAAAATCTATATCTCTTCAGTGCTTCACCCTGCATAGAAATGTGCACAAATTTAGAAAGGGAAGGGACCATCAAAATCATTTATTTAGTTCAAGGTTCTCATTTTCTCGATAACAAAATTGTGACTTTGAGAGCTTAATTGATTTGTTCATTGTAACATAGAAGAAGTGAGATTTAAATTCAGGTTCCCTGACTACAAATCCAAGGCCCTTTCCATAATTCCCAATCATTTGTTGTTTAAGGAAGGAACACATGCAAATGTATTCTTTCAAACTGTAGTGGAAAGAACTCTTTTGTTGTTGTTCAGCCGTGCCTGAGTCTTCATGACCAGGGTTATAGTTTTCTTGGCAAAGATACTGGGGTGGTTTGCCATTTCTTTCTCTGACTCATTTCACAGAGGCTAAGGCACTTGTGCAAGATCACATTACTAGTAAATGTCTGAGATCAGATTTGAAATCAGGAGGATGCAACTCTGACTCACACTGTGCCATCTAGTGACCCTTGAAAGAACTTTAGATCAGGAAGAGAAGCACTTGAAGTTGATTCTTAGCTCTGTTACTTGTGTCACCTTCCCTAACCTATATGTGCCTCAGTTTCATTGTAAAGAACAAAGCTTTTCAGCTGGCTAACCTCAGGATCCCTTCAAGCATTATATAATTAATATAGTTGAGTATTTTAAATTAATTTAGTTAGTTTCATCTGAGACCCCGTCATTGCCACCTTCCTTCTCTTCCCCCCCTCCCCCAATGATGAACAAATTTGTTTTGTGGGGGTTGGGGGGAAGGAGGAATCTGCCTTCAAGAGGGCAGCAATTCCCACAGAGGAGGGTCCTGAAGCTGGGAAGGAGTCCCTTATAAAATGTTATTGGGGCTGGGGTAGCTTTCAGCTGTCTAAACTCCCACCCAGAGAGAACAACAACAGCTTCTGCTGCATTGCTGCTACGTCCAGCTTCAAGTTGGGAGGGCCCGCCTGCTCTTTGAGTCACCTGTAACTTGGTAGTGGAACCAGCAATGTGCTCCTGGACTTCAGGTGCCTGGAGACTGGGTTCAGCGTCCTCAGCCCCCTCAGGTGTGTTGTACCCTGCAGAAGCACCATCCTGCCTGGTTTGTTTTTTGTTTGTTTGTTGAATTGAAGGAACTGGGCTCTTAGAAAATGCTCCTAGTTCCAGGAGCCAGAACTCGGCATCGCCTCACGGCCCAGGTGTGTCTGACCAATCTCATTCGCTCCCCTAGCCATCTCCAAATGTCTGAAGTACCTGAGTGAGACATAGCTCCTGCTTAGAGTTCCCCTAAGGGGCGCAGCTGAGCTGTCCGAGGGATGTCCATCCTCCCCAGATGAGGATGCCGGCTTCTGAGTCTCGTCCTAGCTGGGGAGGGAGGAAAGGGAGTGTTCCTGGGCCTAATCGTTTGGGAGCAAAACCAATAATTGCCTCTTGAGATTATCTGCAAGGGGAAAGTGGGAAGAGTCGGGGCGATGGATGATGATGACCGACAGCCAAGTGATCTCGTTTGTCTCTGGCTTTCTCGACTTTTTTTTTTTTTTTACCACTTGATGCTTGAGAAACCGAAAGGTGCTTTTCGCTGAGAACGAGTTGTTTTTGAAACTTGTCCTGGCAGGGAGGAGGAGGAGGAGGAGGAGGAGGAGGAGGAGGAGGAGGAGGAGGAGGAGGGAGCCGGGCAGCGAGGGGTCCGCTGGAGCAGCGGTAAACCTGGTCTGATGCCTTGGCGTCTGGGGGCAGCTGGTGCTTGAGGGGACTGGACACTACCCAGAGTCTGGCCAAGGGGGAGGGAGCCCTCCCGAGCCGGAGAGCCAGCTAGGGGGGACTGGGAGGGCCAGAACATAGAGAATTCTTTCCAGACAACCATGCTCATGCTTAGCCTGACCAGATGTTTCTAAAACCTGTTCATTTCCTAACCAGGTAAGTACAACAGGTTATTCAATATCTAATTGCTTGGATTAAATTTTTGAAAGTGGAGAGGCACTGGTATCTAGAGAGCAAGAAATAAAAACCGTTTTGGAAACTGATAGCGGCTGCTATCATGCTATTATTTAATCTTTTTTTTTTATTTTTGGTACTAAAAAGTTAAGCTCTTCCATTAGTATGTGCCAGCTGTGAAGTGGGAGCACTTTTATGTTAAGCTGTGCACAAGAAAACGCTTTTAAAATTCCATTTTGGCTTTTCCTTCTCTAGAGTATCTTCTTCAGAGATTCTTCACTTGAATCAGCATTGCAAAAAAATAAAAATGAATGCTACTTAATTTTTTCATTGGTGTTGGGTGGCATTTGGGCTAAATGGAATCAATTAGTGATATTTCCTATACAAAATGTATTCTGAGAGGTTTGGGCAAAGCCTGGTTGGTTTTTCTTGTTGAGATGGAAGACAAGCTTTAGAAGAAATCAAGAATTTCTCAGTGGTCCATTTCTTCCTGGCAGAGTGAAATGGATAGGGTGAGGATTTCATTCAGATGAATAAATATTTTATTTTGTGAGAAAAGAAAGTGAAATTTCTTTTGGGCTCATTTATTGGGAGGAGGAAATCATAGTTCAGGACAGCCAAATGGTATGTTTTTTTTTTTTAAAGATTTATTTACTTTGCTACCCAGTAGTATGGTCACTTGATTTTATGTCTATAAACACCTGTCTATCTCTATGTAGCTAAATAGATATATGGACATTAGAGTCTTATTTTACCAACCTGATAAGATTTCTTTTGGGGAAATTATTACTCTTGTTAACTCTTTAAATGTCTATTTTTACTCTGTATATATATGAGATGAGGATGGGAGTAGCACCTTTATTGAACTCATATCCTTTGATTAGAATTAGTTTTTGAATAGTAACAGATTTTCTTATCAAGACAGTGTCAGGCACATAGTAAACATTTAAACATATTCTATCCTATAAACTTTCTATGGGTATAAAGAAACTAATAGGTGTAGTCATTAGCCTACCTTTTCCTGAAAAAATGTTTGTGATGTCTTAGAATCTAATTGATGGAAAGAAGAAAGGGGTAAGTTCTATAGTGTATCAAGTGTTGTACGAAAACGATAAGCCTTTGGAATTTGTCCGGCTCACAGGGGTTTTGTCAGAGGAAATGTCTCAGCTTCAGAGCTTATTTTTCTCTTATCCTGTACTCATATTTTCTGCTGCTGCTGCTGTCCATAAGAGAATATGCTTAATTTTGTGTTGAATGTGACAGATGCTTTAATCTTATGAACTTTGGAAAATATTTAAGCTATTAATAACATAGGAAAATGGCACCTATCATTTTTAAATTACTCATTAAATTAAGTTGTTTTTGTTTTAAATTATTGTTTTTCCTGAGTTTAAATATATGCCTTTTGCTCTTCCCTGATTTCCATAATCTCACTACAATTCTAGTATTTTAAACTTAATTTGAGTAGAGTTGAAAAAAGACAATTTTAATGGAGAAATCAAGGTTAAAATAAATGATGTATATGTTTTCAGTCTACATAGGTATAAAGCATATAAATATAATTTTATTCCTATTAGTCCCGTTTTTTTTAATTCTTCTTCACTTCATTTTATTCACTGTTTTAATGCTGGGACTTCTGAGTGGTACTTTGAGAACCAGATATCATTATATAGAACCCAGATTTGGGGGATTTTGCATGCAGTTTAAAACAATGCATTATGCTTTTGTTTTGACTGATTTATTGGTTTCTTGTAAAAGTGTTTGTGCAAATCCAAGTCATTTTCATGTACCAGTGAATGACAGGAGAAAGTATTTATCTAAAATACCAATGCTGCCTTATTTTTTAACCACACAAAGGGAATGTGAGAATATTCCTATATGAAGCTCTGGAGGAAACACAGAGACTCAGGAGGATCAAACTGGTGAGGTTCTGCCTATGAAATTCAATAGACTCTAGGGTAAGCATAAGGATCAGGGTAGGAGCAGAGTTCCTAACCTTTTACTCTCTTTCTAGGGGCAAGATAAGTGATGGTGAAATGGATAAGAATGTTTATAGCAGGAATTCTTCCACTTTTTTGTACCATGATTTCCTTTTGCAAGCTGGTGAATCCCGTAGACTTCTCAGGATAATATTTTTAAATGCATGGCAAAACATAGGATTATAAAAGAAACCTACTACATTGAAATATAGCTATTAATGTTTTTTAAAAGTTCATAGTTAAGAACCCTAGATATAGTCTCTCTGAAGCCTATCCAAGAAAAGATATTAGAGCAGATCTAGACAGCCAGTCAAACACACATTGTTAAGAGTTCACTTGTACTCACTCCACACTTATACACTCACATACTTGCACACTCACATGTCCATACACTCACACACTCACATTTAAGCATCTGATGACTTCCCAGGAAGAATACACAGTGTGAGTACAGAGAAGAAAGGCCTCTAGGCTATTCAAATGTTTTCCAGTATATTTAGGGATGTGTTTGTGTGTACATACAAATGTATGCACACACACACACACACACATTCTTCATATACTTTCCTATTTATATAAAATTCAAATTCACATTTCCTTTGTGAGGTGAAAAATAAGGTAGCATTGGTCTTTGAGATAAGTGCTAACCCTGTCATCACTCCAACTCACTGCATATGACAGCCAGCAACTTGCATTTGTCCAACAGCTTTGAATTTTTCTTTGGGGAGGGGTTGAGGGTCTTACATTGGAGAATTTTGATTCTGGCCTGAGTGGTCCCAAGATGATTTTTCCATGCTTTCATATTCTAGCTTGCCTTACCACTGAGAACATAGGCAAGGTCAGATTGGAGGTCAAAGTTAAGTGTTTTAACAATGTTAGAGGATCAATATATTATAAGATTTTAACAGTGCAAACAAAAGATTTACAAAACTTGTTTCCAGTTAGTTTCAATATTCCCTATACCCATGATTCTTGGCATCATATTTCCCCCTGAAATTTTTGGGGCCGAGACTATTCTGGGGAATTGGGTCAGTCTTTTGGAATTTCTTCAGAGTGAGAAGGGACACAGCAATCTCCCTACCTATCCTGATCTATTCTCTTCTGACCCATTTGGAGAGGGAATATCCTAGGGATGAAACTCAACTGAAGGAGCATCCAAAGGATATGGGCAATCAGGATCAGATAGACGCTGATGTTTCACTGAGGTCATTAGCTATAGATTGTTGCTTGAATTCTAGAGGAAACAGATTTTTTTTTAAAGTAAGATTTTATTTAATTTGAGTTTTACAATTTTTCCCCTATCCTTGCTTACCTCCGCCCACCCCCCACAGAAGGTAGTCTGTTAGTCTTTACATTGTTTTCCATGGTATGCATTAATCTAAGTTGAATGTGTTGAATGTGATAAGAGAGAAATCATATCCTTAAGGAATAAAAATAAAGTATAAGAGATAGCAAACTTACATAATAAGATAGCAGGTTTTCCCTCCCTAAATTGAAGGTAATAGTCTTTGGTCTTTGTTCAAACTCCACAATTTTTTCTGTGGATACAGATGGTATTCTTCATCGCAGATAGCCCCAAATTGCCCCTGGTTGTTGTACTGATGGAATGAACAAGTCCATCAAGGTTGATCATCACCCCCATGTTGCTGTTAGAGTGTACAGTGTTCTTCTGGTTCTGCTCATCTCACTCAGCTTCAGTTCATGCATATCCCTCCAGGCTTCTCTGAATTCCCATCCCTCCTGGTTTCTAATAGAACAACAATGTTCCATGACATACATATACCACAGTTTCTTAAAGCTATTCCCCAATTGAAGGACATTCCCCACTTGAATAGAAGAAACAAATTTATTTGTTTGTTTGTTTATTCTTATTTTGTACAAATGATGTATTTTATACATTACTAAAATATTCTCGTTTAAGAGTAAATATATTCCCCCCTCTCCCCCAAAATATAGCCCCTCGTGATCAATAAAGTAAAGATAAAAAATTAAAATTAAAATTGAAAAAATAATAATAATAGTAGGTGTAGCCAGGTGACGCAGTGGATGGAGCACTGGCCCTGGAGTCAGGAGTACCTGGGTTCAGATCCAGTCTTAGACACTTGATAATTAACTAGCTGTGTGGCCTTGGACAAGCCACTTAACCCCATTTGCCTTGCAAAAAAAAAAACCCTTAAAAAAACAAGTAGATGTTCCTGAGGGTGGCAGTCATCTCTAATTGGTTAACAATGATTGAGAAGAATGAATAACAGTGAGAGATGGACCTAATTCTGTTATTGATGTTGTTTTTCCTTCATTTTCCGGAACAATATCCAAAGCCACAGAACTGCATCAAAGGCCTCCAGAAGAAATGTACCTTGTGAGAAAGAATTAGGTGCTTTGTTTTTCACAAGGATGAAAGAGGATACTGCAAGAATCTAACAGATATCTGTGAGAATAATACATCTCAAAAGCCAGGGTGTGTGGTTCCTGTTGATCCAAAAGATGCAAAGTTGCTTACAGGAAGAGGAAGTGCAAAGGTGATTAGACCAAAGGAAACGTGATTAAAGAAAAAACTTTGATCATTTAGTGAGCTAAAAGAAGCCCCCTTGCCAGGCATCAATTTGCCTTACTGGGGGAGGCCAAAAACTAGCTTCAACCAGTCAGGGGGTTGATTTAGGGTCTATGTCCTTTTTCTTTGTGCCTGCTCAAGGAAATTCATGTATTTTACTGTTTACTATCCTGTGCTCAATAGTATAATGATCAGGTTGGGGAAACCAATAATAGGGGTAAATGCAACAATTAGATTGTGACCCAGCCAATGATTGGTAGGAAAGGGAGGAAGAAGCCTTTCAAACTCTATATAAGATTGGACATTGTCATAATTCAGGGCCTTCTTTAGTTAGGAGAGAAGGTCATTTTTTGCAAAGAAGAATTAATAAAAGCCATTTTAATCACTCTAGACTGAGTATTTATTATTATGACCTATTGATAACAACCTGAATATTATTTTGTTATTTTGTACTTCTTTTCTGTGTGATCTATAAAATCAAAGGGGACGACCCTATTCCGATCACTATAGTTTGCCCTTTTTTTTAAGGTTTTTACTAGGCAAGGGGTTAAGTGGCTTGCCCAAGGCCACACAGCTAGGTAATTATTAAGTATCTGAGACCAGATTTGAACCCAGGTACTCCTGACTCCAGGGCCATTGCTTTATCCACTGTGCACCTAGCCACCCCAATAGTTTGCTTTTTTGATACTGTAAATGTATCACCCCATTTTGTGGACTCATATGGATGTCTTTCATTATGTCATTCACCCACAGGGTTTTGATAAGATCCCAGAGAAAAAAACTGAAATGTCTTAATTTTCTATCTATTGTGTGTATTAACTGTACATTTTTAGGTTTTCATAATTTTAGGGTTAACTTTTTTTGTCATTTATTTTAATATAGACACATGTCTTGGAAAAAGAATTTTCCTCCTGATGGCTCTATGAGAATGGATCCCAGAGCTAGGACATATTTTTGAGCCTGGAAAGAATAGAGTGGACTTGTGAAAAATGGAATCTGCCACCCTTCAACTCAGTTGCTCTAGTTTTGAACCTTGGTTTTGGTCAAAGTAGAAATATTTCTAGGATTTGGCCTCTGCTGTTGGGGGCCGCCGACCAAGGTTGGTTGGGTAAATCCCCTGCCCTCTCACTTACCTTTACCCATGGTAAGTCTTCGGTCGTCACCGGCCTCCGAAGAGGAATAACCAGACAGAGCACCCGAGGAAGTGAGGTGGTGTTTTATTGACGCGTGATCACATTTCCCTGCTGCTGATCTCTCTCCCCCCACCCGGATGTGTAGCCACCTATATGTCTTAGGCCACACCTCCTCCCACCCTCTAACCCAATAATACATAAGTCTTCTGAAAATCTCCTTATAAGGTACTTCATACAGCCAAGCTAGCCACATCCCTTAGTCCCTCCCCCAACATCTGCTTACTGAAATTTTTGCCTTAGTGAGAATTTTGTCTGGTTAAGGTCTCTGGATAGCCCCTGGTTTTCTGGTGCACCCCTCTGAGTTGTTTCTGATGCTCCCTGATAGTAATTGTTTGTGAGTAGGCTTCTGAGAACCCCAGTGTGAGAGAAACATGAGTTCCCCTGTTTTTTTAATCTGTTAAATTGTTTAGTTGAACCTTGGGACCTTCTAGTGTGAGAGCAAAGTGCGTTTTCCCCTTGTCTCATGCTCCTCTAATGTGTGAATTTTCTTTCAGTGTTCTCAGATGCTGTTTATGTGTTTTATAGTTTTTTGTTTAAATTGTGTGTTCTTTGTTTTAAAGGTAGAATCAAAATTTCTGCTGTTCCTTTCTGGCCTGCTGGCTGTCCTGTCTCTGTGTCCTGATTGGCCCATCCTGCTCTCTCTCTTCTCACTTCCTTCCCCTGCCACAAGAGCATGTTGTTGCCTTCCCTCTCCCCTTCTCTCTGTTTCTCAGTCAGAAAATATGGGAAATTAGATTTTTTTCCAAAAAAAACTCATGGTTTGGTGCCAAAGGACAGACCTTTCTGAAAATTGTGTGATGTATGAGAGACAAAAGTCTGTTCTCTTACTCCTAATCTTTTAAACTCTTCTCTGGCAGCTTCCATTTTCTCATTCTCTGTGTCTTCATTGGCTATTTCCAAAGGCCTTTTTATGTTTTTCTGTGTCTTTTTCTGCTAATTTAATTCTTCAGACTGGGACTATATGAGTGAGGGAAAAAATGAAAAGAAAAAGTTGGTTTTAATATAAATTGAGTTTTAAAATGTAACATTTGAATTGAAATGCTGTGAAAATTTTCTATAAATTATGTTTCCTACATTATAAATATAAAATAAATTATCTTTTCTTTTAATTCTTAGAAAATATCTTGTTCCTTATCATAAAATGGATAAAATAACTTGAAAATATTTTGCTATTAGAGTTGTAAATAATTTAAAAAGTAAAACATATTTAAGAGAATTTAGTTGATGTTTTTATCTATTAAGGGATATTGTTGAACTCAAAGAGTGAGATTGAGACCAGAATTTGATAAGTTTGGAGATCTTTATTTCCTGGGATTGCCTGGGGATGAAGAATACCCAAATTAGACAGTACCTAAGTGTTCAGGGGATAGGATTTTTATAGTGTTTCTTTTGAGGGGGGGCTACTGAGAGCAAGCAGGATACAGAAGCAAAGACAGCAGTTAGATATATTGTCTTGTCATACTAATACAAACATATGTAAACATATGGCTCAGTCTAGATAGGGGGCTAGACAGAGTAGGAAAAGGGTCAGGGTCTCTGTGTTATGTCTGAACATATTTCCTGAGACAGAGGCAGTCACATATACACAGGCTTCCCACAAGTTTCAGGGAGTGAAATTTACTGTTTTATGGTTCCAGTCACATCTAGGGAAGGGGAAGCAGTCCTGAGAGGAAGCAGGAATTTTACAGATACAGCAAGATAATTAGGTTAACAAGGGGCCTTTCAGAATCTCAGTCAAATTTATGGTATATCTGTGACCCTCAGAGTCAAGCATTTGGGTCCTGTCACATTATTTTCAGACCCAAAGGTGCCTAGCCAAATTTATATTTCTAAGGAATTTCTCAGGGCCCAGAAGGATATCAAGGACTCCTTTCTATACAGGAATTTCACAAACATTGATATTGTACTTCAATATCTAAGATGTAACAAAGGAAAAAAATACTGTGATAGACAAGTTTTAAAATTATTCTTATTTGGCTATAAGAGTAAGATCTGTTTATAACCATATGTACTAAAACATAAAAAGGAATGTTTATTAGAAAGAATAAATAGGGGGCGGAGCCAAGATGGTGACAAGAAGGGATCGAGTCTTAGGAGCTCTCTGATAAAATTCATCAGCTAAGGACTCTAACTAAACTTTCGAGAGACAGAACCCACAAAGGGACCCAGTGAGGCAGTTCTCCTACTCAAGGTAACCTGGAAAAGAGCAGAAAGGCTCTGCTCACCGGGGTCGGAGAGGCGGCCACCAGAGGGGTAGCCCACAAGAGCCAAAGAACCTCAGCCTCCCAGAGGCAGCCCCAGGGCGCTGGGGGTCTCAGCTCACAGCAGCGGGGGAGTCTCCTGAGCTGCACCCCGAGGAACACCGGGCACAAAGTGGGGGAACAGCAGGGGACCTCTGCCAGAGCACGTGGAGCCCAGCCCTCAGGGCACACAGCAAACAGCATCATCTTTCCCCAGCCCTGATCCAGGAAACAGAAGCAGGCGGAGCCAGTAAGCAGGAGCCCCAGGGCATGAGCCCATTGAGCTGAGGGAGGGGAGTGAAGAGAGACTGCCTAGCTCTGTCCTCTGCCCCTAAAATGGCTCTGACCACATTCAGATCCTGACCACAGTCTAGGCCCCACCATAGAACAGCAGCCCCCCCCCCCCCACATCAGCCCCTTGGAAGGGTGGGGTGCTTATGGTCATTCGCAGACCAGGAGGGAAGACAGAACCTCACACACTGAGACCCCTGTGGGAGTGTCCCAAAAGCTCAAGAAACACCCCAAACCAGGCCCAGGCTGGGAAAATGAGCAAGCAGAGAAACAAAAAGAAGACTATTGAGAAATATTTTGCAAATGAGCCCAAGAAGGACAAAAATACTCAGTCTGAAGATGAGGAAGCACAAGCTCCTGCATCTAAAGACTCCAAGAAAAACAGAAATTGGGCTCAGGCTATGATAGAGCACAAAAAAGACTTTGAAAATCAAATGAGGGAGTTGGAGAAAAACTGGGAAAGAAAGGAGAGAGATGCAGGAAAAACATGAAAATGAAGTCAGCAGCTTAGTCAAGGAAATCCAAAAAAATTCTGAAGAAAATAGCATGCTAAAAACCAGCTTAGGTAAAATTGATAGAACAGTTCAAAAAGTTATTGAGGAGAAGAATGCTTTAAAAAGCAAAATTGGGCAGATGGAAAAGGAGATAAGAAAACTCTCTGAGGAGAACAAATCCTTCAGACAAAGAATAGAATTCAGGGAGATTGATGAATTTAACAGAAATCAGGAATCAATACTTCAAAACCAAAAAAATGAAAAATTAGAAGAAAATGTGAAATATCTCATTGAAAAAACAACTGATATGGAAAGCAGACTTAGGAAAGATATTTTAAAAATTATTGGAATACCTGAAAGTCATGATCAGGAAAAGAGCCTTGACATCATTTTCAAAGAATTACTACAGGAAAATTGCCCTGATATTCTAGAAGCAGAGGGCAAAATAGAAATGGATAGGATCCACCGATCCCCCAGAGAAAGAGATCACAAAAAACCAACCCCTAGGAATATTATAGCCAAGTTCCAGAACTCCCAAGTCAAAGAGAAAATATTACAAGCAGCCAGAAGGACACAGTTCAAATATCGTGGAGCTGCAGTCAGGATCACACAGGACTTAGCAGCAGCTACATTGGAAGCTCGTAGGGCTTGGAATACAATATACCAGAAGGCAAGAGAGCTTTGAATGTAGCCAAGAATGAACTACCCAGCAAGGCTGAATGTCCTCTTCCAGGGAAAAAGATGGACTTTCAATGAACCAGGGGGATTTCAAAGGTTCCCTTTGGAATGGCCAGAGCTGAACAGAAGGTTTGATCTTCAGATACAGGACTCAAGTGAAGCATGGAGATTGGAGGAGAGGGGGGGAATATGAGGGACCTAATGAGGATGAACTGCATGTATTCCTGCACAGAAAAATGACACTGATAATACTCATATGAATCTTCTCAGTTAATAGAGCAGGTAGAAGGAGCTTTTATAGTTAAAGCACAGGAGAAAGCTGAATTCGAAGATAAAATATGGTGTAAAAATGGAGTCAATAGAAAAAAAGGGAAATGGAATGGGAGAAAGAAAAAGGAGAGGGGGAATAGTCCAAGATATTTCACATAAGATTTTTTTTTATTACAATGAGCTATTGCAATGATATGGAAGGGGGGAGGCAAGGCAGAATGAGGGAAACTTTGCCGTCATCAGAGATGGTTAGGAAAGGGGTTGGGAATGTAAGGCCTGAGTACATGGTAGTGGAGAAATAAGAAAGGAGGGAGTTGCGATCAGCAATGGCAAGGGTGGAAAAATATGGAGATAACTTTTGCGATGGACTTATCATAAAGAATGAGATCCACCCATGACAGAGTTGTTGGTGTTGGAACAAAGACTCGAACACATTTTTTGTTATGATTATTTGGGGGAGGGTGCAGGGCAAGTAGGGCTGGATGGCCTGCCTGGGGCCACATAGCCTGGTGATCTTTGGGTGTCTGGGGCCGCCTTTGGACCCAGGTGCTCCTGGCTCAAGGGCCAATGCTCTGTCTGTCACCCAGCCACCCCTACTATTATTACTATTTTATTTTGTTTTGGGTCTTTTTTTCTCTTTCTTTTTTTTTTTTTGTTTTTGCAGGGCAGTGGGGATCGGGTGGCTTGCATGTCACACGGCTGGGTGATTGTTGGGTTTATGAGGCTGGATGTGGACTTGGGTGCTCATGGCTCCAGGGCTGTTGTTTCGTCCATTGTGCCACCTGGCCCTACCTACAATTATTACTATTATTATTTTTTTATTTTAATTTTTTTCCTCTCCCCTTTACTTTTTTCTCCCAAACAAGTCTATCTATATTCATGGGGGAGGAGGAGGGGTATTTTGTTTACTTGTAAAGAAGAATATTTTATTAATGTAAAAAAAAACCATTTGTACAAAAAGAGAATAAAAAAATAAATTAAAAAGTTGCTAAAATAAAAAAAGAATAAATAGCCTGAAACATGGTTAAGCAGCACATAAAAAATAAAAAAGGGAAATTTATAAAATGGATTTTGAAAGACTTTGGGAAAGGGTTAAAAGGGAAAAAATAGGTATAAAAATTTTGTATATTTTTAAAACCATAAAAGGTATGTTTAACATAAAATGTGGCTTTAAGCATATCAAAGTATGAACAAGTTTAAAGAATTTACATGAGAATTGTAAATCAAAAGTTAAGTCATTTTTCCCTACTGGAATTATGGAATCTAGATTTTAACTGAATCAAGTTGTGGGAATAATTGTGATAATCGAGGTAAAATTATACTCCTAACAGCAAACTTCTACTTTAGCAAAATCTCAATCAGTAAATTGTATAGGAAATAATAAACCCCAGAAATATTGAATGCTTATAAAAAGTATAATTCAGAATGCTAAAACTGAAGCTGTGTATATAAATCTAGGTATAATGTTAGTGTATCCTGGTCTCAGACTAGCTAAAGCAAATGGACAAAAATGTGAATCTCCCTTTTATTCTTTTTTAATTTTGGTTGGGTTTTTTTTTGGCAATGCAATGGGGTTAAGTGGCTTGCTCAAGGCCACACAGCTAGGTAATTATTAAGTGTCTGAGGTCAGATTTGAACTCAGGTACTCCTGACTCCAGGGCTGGTGCTCTATCCATTGCGCCACCTAGCCGCCCCCTTTTATTCATTAAACAATTTTTAAAATTGGTTTTTGAATTTTACAATTTTTTACCCAATCTCGTTTCCCTCACCCACTCCCACAGATGGTAGTCTGATAGTCTTTGGATTGTTTCCATGCTATACACTGTACAAAATTGAATGTGTTGTGAGAGAAATCATATCCTTAAGGAAAAATTAAAATATAAGAGATAGTAAAATTTCATAATGATATACATTTTTTTCAAAAAAATTAAAGTTAATAGTCTTTGATCTTTGTTTAAACTCCACAATTCTTTCTTTGGATACAGTTGGTATTCTCCATGGCAGATACTCTTAAAATTGTCCCTGATTTTTGGACTAATGAAATGAGCAAGGCCATTGAGGTTGATCATCGCCCCCATGTTGTTGTTAGAGTATACAGTGTTCTGGTTCTGCTCATCTCTGCTCATCTTGCTCAGCATCAGTTCATGCATATCCTTCCAGGCTTCTCTGAATTCCCATTCCTCCTGATTTCTAATGGAATAATAGTGTTCTATAACACACATGTACCACCATTTGTTCAGCCATTCCCCAATTGAGGGACATTCACTCAATATCGAATTCTTTGCCACCACAAACAGGGCTGCTATGAATATTTTTGTACAAGTGATTTTTTTACCCTTTTTCATGATGTCTTCAGGGTATAGCCTAGGTCAAATCCTGAGGATTTGGAGCCAGCTTTTGTCCTCCCCCTGGGTAAAGAGATTTAAAGTGGGTGAGGGAAACTCATTCAGTTCAGTGCTTTGTTAGGGTCAATTTCTTTGTCTTCCCTTCTGATTTACTGCAACGTGCCTTCACATATGAGGCACAATAGTCACAGACAGACCCCAATTTTTGCAATGTGTGTGTAAATACATTAGGAGAATTATAAGTTATCTTTACTTTAGGTTATTTTTCTGTAAGGAGAAAACAAAGACTCATATTTTTAGCTCACCTAGCTATAAAGTATTTGACATGAAAGCAATTGTTATGTGAATGTTAGTTTTTTTCTATTTTTTGATAGATAATTCTATATGGATGATTTGTGTAAGATAACGTGAAAACACACAACTAAATTAAGGAGTTTTCATGTTTTTTAAAATTACAATTTTGATTACGATATTGGGATGTTCCTAAATATTCTAATGTTAGGAAATATTGGTCAATAGTTATATCAGCTATGATTGTTAGTATGGATAAAAGCTCTTATAAATTAAATATTTGGCAGTTTAAAATTATGCTGTTAACAAATAGAAATGAATGAATTAAAAATTTTTGAATAAATTAAATTTCTCATTTATTTTCTTTTTGCTTATTTTAACCAAAGTGCTTTGGTTACAACTGAAGAATTTCATCAGATTGTTAAATGAAGTACAAAGAAAATCTTGTAAATCCTAAAGAAAGGGATTTTTAGAACCATCTTTTTTTTGGCAAAGCAATGTTAAGTGACTTGCCCAAGGTCACACAGATAATTCTTAAGTGTCTGAGAACTGATTTGAATTCAGGTCCTTCTGACTCCAGGGCTGGTGCTCTGTCCACTGCACCAGCTAGCTGCTCCTTAAAAATTGTTGTTATTTGTATAAGCCCAAAAAGTTTTCAAAGCTAATTTATGACAATAATGTAATGATACTTTTTATAGTTTCATAGAAAATTTCTATTCTTAGAAGATAGAAGGTTGCCATCATAATACTAAAGAAGTTAGCCATTAGAGTATTATTAAAAGCATTTAAAATTACTGTAATAATCTCATTTTAAAAAGTTTTTGCTGTTTTGATCTCAAATTGTTGCCATTCCATGGTTTAAGCAAGAGTTTCTTCAGTGTTTTGAAATTATCATATGTATAAGATTAAATTTCTAAAAAATCTCATTTTCTTTTTGAGATTGATATGAGTATATTTGGGTAAAGGTGAAAAAACTTATTAAACAAAATGTAAAATTAAGATAAGGTTGAAGTTAAGAAAATTTTTTTGTTGCTTTGTTTGTTTTAAGAAAACCAAATTTCCGCATGGAAAATGTTAAGTGAAGGGTAGTAATTCATATGTCTTCTTATTTGGAATTATGCATTTGATGTTGTTTATTACATCTGGAATTTTGAAGGCCTGTAGAAGTGTATACAAATTATTTGATAGTCACCTAAAATACTCTAATTGTTTTAAAAACAATTCTGGAAGTAATGATATGTTGGCTATTTTTTTAATTAGAATATGGAGATACCAACTTATTAATCGTGAAAATTATTTTTTTATAGAATCTGTTTCTATATGCAGTCTGGGATTATTGAATTTATACATCCCAAATCTTTTGTTGTTGTTTTTGAAGCAAAATCACGTATGCAACATGGTAATAATTTGTGTTTTTCTGGGCTAATTTCTTGCTGTTGCAAATATGAAGTTATAATCAAAGTTTGAACCCTTGTGAAGTAAGCTCACATGAAGTTCTGATTTTTTTGGAAATTATTATTTAGGATCTTATGTGATTGTTTAAGTGATATTATTCAGGAGTGATTGGTGAAAGAAATACGGTTGATGTCAGCAACCCGACAGCGTTTTGATTATGTACTCTGTAGGTGAAATTTTATTGGGAAAGACTGGAAAGGCAACTTTTTAGCTCACTCTAAGGTTGAATTTTCCTAACTTGATTTCCCCAAGCAATATTTTGAAATGTTTCACCTGGCAGATTTAAAATGTCACTTAAGGTATTTGGATATCTACATGATCTCTGCATGGAAACTGAAATAAAATAAATAAAGGAATTTTCCTTTCTTATGACCCTGATCTTTATGGTTAATTGCTATAACCATGTCATGATCAATATTAAAATCAGTATAGAATTTATGTCATGTTTCCCTACAGTTATCTAAATTCTTAATAGGCAAGTGAGCTAGTATATGTGACATTCGTTGTCAACTAAATGATGTTCCTACAGTAATTAAGTTCCTTTAATTATTTTTTCAAAAGGCTAAGGTAATAGATAAGGAAATATTATAAATGTTTTTGTGACATCAGGATATGGTTTTCATAGCTATCTCAAATGCTGTTTTCATGAAAGGAACGTTAATCAACTAAGTATATAAGAAGAATGACCTTGTCTATCTTTAAAATATTATAAAGAGAAATACATTTACAGATAAGGATTTTATTCATTTTTTAGGGTTTTGCAAGGCAATGGGGTTAAGTGGCTTGCCCAAAGCCACACAGCTAGGTAATTATTAAGTGTCTGAGGTCGTATTTGAACTCAGGTCCTCCTGACTCCAGGGCCGGTTCTCTATCCACCTACCTGCCCCAATTTTATTTCTTTTTAAACATCAGCAAAAAGTTAAATCTTTTCCTTGTAAATCATTACTTGATTCTAAAGTGATTATCAAGTGTATAAATTACAAGTTCAAGTTAATTTGTAAATCTTTAATGAATTCACTTTTGTAGTAGAATTCTTATTTTTATGGAAGTTTATTTTATTAAGTGGAATAGCACCCTCCAAATGATGGAAATAAAAAAATCCAAGTATAAAACTAGGATTTTAAATGCTATTTGGAACTGAATTTTCTATATATATTTATCAATATGATAATGAGCAAGTCAAATTGTAAATTGTCGATTTAAGAAGTTCCATAGTTTTATTTTCTAATGATGGAAATATGAGTTTTAACTTATTTAAAATTTGTGTTAAGGTGCCTTTTACTAGAAAGGAAGATTTCTGCAAATAACCTGGCTTTAAGAGGACCTCAAGAATAACATCCAAAGAAACAGAATTGCATCAGAAGATTTCAGAAGACAGGGACCTGAATTTTCCTTTAATATTTTGTGTTTCTTTTCTGTGCAGTTTATATAATAGAGCGATCTCAGTAATTCAACATTATCAATGCATTGCTCTCTTTAATGTCCTGTTATGGACATTATATTGCCAACCCATATTTCCTGGCAAAGTTATTCTTCCTCCAATATGCCCATAATCTCCCTAAATCTTAATTTAGTTGTTCTATGGTTGAGACAAATATCACCTTTGATCAAAATGGAGGAATGTCAAAGTATTATATTTCTTTAATCTTATAATTCTGATCAGAATTGGTTTCTGAGCTCTAATTAGGGTTTGTAAATTAGAATATTAACCTCTGCCCTCCTCAAGGTCTGTTCTCTTCCCTCCCTCCCCCAGTTACATGCAAAAACAAATTTCAACATTTAGTTCCAAAACCTCATATGAAAACTTTTCATATTTCTTGATTATTTATCAGTTGGGGAATGGTTCTTATTTTTTTTTATAAATGACTCAGTTCTCTTTGTTTGAGAAATGAGGCCTTGATCAGAGAAACTTGTTTCAATATTTTATTCCCACAGTGCTATTGCTAGCTTTATTTTGCTTCTTACTATTCTCCCATACCCATTTATTCTATTCTAGCTCTCCTTGCACCTTGTCCCTCCTCAAACTCAAAAGTGTATTCTATCTGACTACCCCCCCTTCTCCCATCCCTTTCCTCTCCTATTTTCCTTTAGGGTAAGATAGATTTCTATACCAAATTAAGTATGTATGCTATTCCCTCTGTGAGTCAATCCCGATGAGATTAGGGTTCACTCACCCTCCCCACACTTCCCCCTTTCTTCTATTACACTGCAAAAATTTCTTGCCTCTTTGATGTAAAATAACTCATTCTACCTCTCCTTTCCCTTTATCTCAGGCAAGTAGGTGGCACAGTGGATAGATCAGCAGTCTTGGAGTCAGGAGGAGATAAAATCCAGTCTCAGACATTTGTCACTAACTAGCTGTGTGATTTTGGGCAAGTCATTTAACACTGATTGCCTTGCATTTAGGGCCATCTTCAGTCATCCTGATTCATGTCTGGCCACTGGACCCAGATGACTCCGGAGGAAAAAGTGGGGCTGGTGACTTAACACAGCACCCGTTCACTCAAATCCAATTCATGTCCTTATCATGACATCACCTCTCTGATGTCATGGTCCTCTTCGAGAATGAAGGACAAAAAACACATCATCCCTTTCTTCCAGTATATTCCTTTGACCCCCATTAACTCATTTTGTAAAAAATTATTATACTTTCAAATTCAACTCTCACCTGTGCATTGTCTATAGATATGCTCCTTTTAACTGCCTTAATAAATGAGAAAGCTTGTATGAGTTTTAGTGTTATCTTCCCCTGCAGGAATATAAACAGTTCAATATTATTAAGTCCCTTATAATTTCCCTTCTTGTTTACTTTTTTATGATTTATTTGAGTCTTGTATTTGAAAATCGAATTTTCTGTTCAACTCAGGAAAGTTTGAAAGTTGTCTATTTCATTGAATGTCCATTTCTTCCCCTGAAAGAGTATGTTCAGTTTTCCTGGGTAGTTGATTCTTGGTTGAAATCCAAGCGCTTTTGCCTTCTGGAATATCATTTTCCAAGTCCTACGCTCCCTTAATGTAGAAGCTGCTAAATCTTGTGTTATACTGATTGTAGTTCCATTATATTTTAATTGTTTCATTTTGACTCCTTGCAATATTTTCTTCTTGACTTCAGAGTTTTTAAATTTGGTAATAATATTCCTGGTGGTTTTCATTGGTATCTCTTTTAGGAGGTGATTGGTGAATTGTTCCTATATCTATTTTAGCCTCTGCTTCTAGGATATCAAAGTAATTTTCCTCAATAATTTATTGAGAAATGACATCTAGGCTCTTTTTGTTTCTTCATGGCTTTCAGACAGTTAAATAATTTTAAAATGATATCTCTTGGATCTTTGTTCCAGGTCAGCTGTTTTTCCAGTCATATATCTCACATTTTGTCTAGTTTTTCTTTTTTTTTGGTTTTGTTTTATTGTTTCTTGATTTCTCACAAGTCATCAGCTTCCATAAGCTCCATTCTACATTTAGATAAATTATTTTCTTCAGAGAGTTTTTGTATCTGGCCAGTTTGCTTTATAAAGCATTTTTCTCCTCATTGACCTTGTGGACTTCTTTTTCCATTTGACCCAAACTCATTTTTAAAATGTTATTCTCTTCAATTTTTTTTTGCTATTTTCACTGAGTTGCTGATTTGGTTTTCATGATTTTCCCACATCCTTCTCATTCCTTTTCCCTATTTATCCTCTAACTCCCTACCTTGATTTTCAAATTGTTTTTTGAGCTCTTCCATAACCTGTGACCAATTCATTTTTCTTGGAGTCTTTGAATGCAAACCTTTCACTTTGTTATCTTCTTCTGAATGTGTATTTTGCTTCTCCTTAGGATCAAAGTAAGTGTCTATGGCTGGATTTTTTTTTTCTTGTTCGCTCATTTACCCAGCCTATGACTCGTTCTTAACTATTTGTTAAGGTGGGGCTCTGCTTCCAGGATGGAGGAGACCCTGTCCCAGGCTTGTGAGAGTTTTGTAGCTGTTTGCAGAGATTACCCACCCTCCCCTGGGACTGACAAATTCTTAATTCCTCCAAAGTTCTATGAGAGGCTTTGACAGCTCTTCTGGTCTCTGTTCTGCTCTGTGGATGACCACAAGCACTCCTTTATACTCTGAAACCAGCAAGCTGGTCCCTGTCCTGCTTCAGGAAGTAAACTGCTCTGCTGCTGTTCCTCTTCCTGAGATAAGAGTCACAGGTTGTGACCTACATCTGAGTATGAGCAAAGCAACAGAGTCCTGCCTCAGGGATACAACAGACCTCTGAAATCTACCCGATCCCCTTAGTGCCTGTGGGGTAAGCACTCTGTAAGCAGCTGCTTGATGGCTTTTTGCTGGGAGGCTCCCCAGGCCTCCTCTTGGTCCCCTAGGGCTGGGTCTGAGGTGAGTCCTGCACTGGACTGGCCTTCACTCCCACTCTGGTGTGACAATTTTCCTGCTGACTTTCTTCATTGTTTTTGGCAAACTCTGGGCTGAGAGATGTGGAAACTGCCACTGCTGACATGGACCCAGTGACATGCAGTCTGTTCCTGGATGGTTGGAGGTGGTTCCCTCCAGCATGGTCTGGGCTGTTCTGTGAGACCATTCTAACCTCAATGTAAAAGACACTTCCCTCAGATCTTCCAAGTTGTCTTGGGCTGGAAAATTGTTTCACTCTGTCTTTTTGTGGGTTCTGCCACTCTAGAATTTCAATAGAATTATCACTTAAAGGTATTTAGAGTGGTTTGGGGGAGATCCCAAGGGAGTCCATACCTTTACTCTGCTATTTTGGCTCCATTTTTCTCAAGGTCTATTCTCTTCAGCTATAAATCTGAAGGCAGCTCTGTCTGTTTCAAACAACTTATTTCCCCTGATCACATATGCAAGCTTGCAATTTAGCTTTCACAGTTGAATAGAGAATGAGCTATAAAGATCATTCTAAGGAATCAAGAACTGGTCTGGTTATCCCAGAATAGAAGATAATAACCTTCCTTCTAAGCAAATCCTTATCAGTTCTTTCAATAAAACAGACCTTGTGAACAGGTCATGAACATGTAGAAATCATGTCAGTTTAGTGACCTCTTTATGCACTAATGTGTAATCTGATTGGTTGGCCTCCAACAATTCTATGTCTATCTTTTCTTTCTAAATATGATCTCAAAACTTTGGCAGGGTTGATATCTTTAATGTCATATCTTTAATAACCACCTCTAGGGTTTGGGTAAGATCCTAGAGAATGAAACCGACATAGCTAACATATTTTCTTTCAGTTTTGCTTTAATACTACCTTTTTAGGTTTTCACAGTTTAGTTCACAATATGAAGGATAAATATCTCTCATCAGATAAATATTTACTACCCCAAGTTGTCTCTGACTGAAACAACCCAATTATTTCTTTTCTGAATTCCAAAATGTGCTTGAGCCAGCACAGGTGGTGGGTAGCTTAGGTCTAAGACACTCTGACCATGGAGATGTTTGGAAGATGTCTCTTTTTTTGGAGTTGTGATTTTACTAGCGTAAATGAATTGATGGGGAAACTAATAATGGAATTTGGCTGGCTTGTACCATGCAGCTTAATGTCATCTCAGAGAATTTGTTTGGGCATGTAGAAAGACTTAGATTGAGGTTCTTGGACACTGTAACCAGCTCTCTACTGATTATATTATATTTCCTCCCACATATTCTGAGCGATACATAGATGGCTTCTACTCATACAAAAAAGAAAATGGTATATGCAATTGCTTTGTTTTTCAAATATGTAGTAAGAAAAGCTTATATTGGTATGGCATTAAAGGGAATAGAGAAAGGAGGTAGAGACCACCCTGGGCAGAACACAGAAGCCCAGGAGACCTGCATACCCCCCTAAAGACTTCATTTAATGTAATGAGAGAAGGATATGCCACTGTTTTTCCTGAAAGTAAGAAATTACTTTTTATTTGGGGTGAAAAAGGCAAGGAAGGGAAGGACACATCTTGGACCACACCTCTCCACTGGCAACACTGAGCAGCTTGGAGGCAGGTTTCTTCCATGACCACCTGGAGGGAAAGGGGTCAGTGTTTGAAGGTGCGGTTCGGGGCTGGGATGCGGGGCAGCCTGTCAGCATGCATGGGGTCAGACTGCACCAAACTCTTCCAGGTCATTTCCAGGATCCCATATTGTGAATTGCCTCATGGTAGAAATGCGTGTACTTGGTTCTGCCAAGGCAGGGGCAGGACCATTTTGAATTTGGATTGATCTGAGGCTTGGCAGGGTCTGCAATACAAATCGCATAGGATAGGTTCCCCAGGTACCTCATGTTTAGCTTTGAGCGCCTGCTTATAGAATATGTCCAGTGGTGGTTGCTCCATTTTCTGCAAGAGTTCATTTAGCAGTGTATGGATCCTGGTGTACCTGAGATGATATAGGTCCAGGATCTGGTTGAACTGATCCTCCCAGGAGGAATGGTCTTGCTTACAGTGCTCTTGCAGACTGACTAAGACATGGAATAGGGCCACAAAAGTCTCCCATGGAAGCATATCCTGTGGAAGAACAGCAGGGGATTTCTTGGCCCACTTCCCCAAATCCCTCTGCAGGGAACTGATATTTCATTTCCAAGTCTGGATGTCCTTTTTCAGTTGCCATATCAAAGGTAACTTTTCCACATTGTCAGAAGCACTCTGGGGCATATCTCTCAAGGATGACAAAGCTGCCACTCCCTTGTCCTTGAACATCATTGAAAACTGCTTTTCCCAGTTCCAGGGGGCCATAGGGTCTGAGCCTTTCATAGTGGTGGAGGGGCTAGTGGAGATCCTGGTAGCCAAAGGAGTGACTGGGTCAGTGGCGGGGATGGTAGCTGGAACAGTGGCAGGGATGGACACCACTGACTCAGTTTTGGTTTTGAGCAGAGGCTTAGTCTCCTCTCTCTTGATGGGAGGGATGACTTTCAAATGCCCTGGGCCTATGGTGATTTTCTTCTTCTCAGCCTGGGAGACAGTGTCAGGCAGCCTTCTCTGGGGTGAGATGATGGCTTTCAGGGCTGCCAAGTGCAGCCATTCTCTTTGTGACTCTGAAAGAGCCTTAGCTCGCAGTTGGACCAAGTGTTGGAAGGTATTGGGGGAAAGTTGCTTCTGGTCCTGGAAATTCTGCAGGGTGACTTTCAGCCACTCCTGATCCAACTCACTAAGGTCCAGGGTATCATCAGCAAGACTGAGATCAGCTGCCTTGAAGGGTATTCCCAGCATGATCTGCTGCAGCAGTTGAAACCATTTTTCCTTGTCCTCTCTCTTTTTCTTCTCTTTTTTGGGTACATAAAAGGGGACTTTTAGTTGTTTGAGCTGGTGAAACTTCAGGGGGGTCTCCTTTGCTTCCTTTATTTGACCTTTGACCTTCTGTTCCAGAGTCACTGCTTCCCCAGGCTTCAAAAGCTTGTCCTTAAAATGATCTAGAGAGACTTTCTTCTTGATAGTAGTTGCCTTTAAACTGGTGACTTCCCTTGAACTGGGAATTATATCTTTAAGTTTCTTCATGGTTTCCTGGTACTTATCTTCTTCCCCCACCAGGGGGAAAAAGGCTGGCTTCACAGTTTCAAACCCCATGTATTTTATTTCAACTGTCCTGCCTTTAAGTGTCCCCAAAATTCCTTCCTTTGAGATGATTGGCCTCTTTTCCACAGTTATTTCAGTGATTTGAGATATGTCTTTCTCTTCTTCCTCCTTCTGTTCCTTCTCCTCTCCCTCCTCTCCTTCTTCCATTGCCTCTGGCACTTTGTCCAAGCCAGGTTCCTGGAATATGCTGGTTCTCTGCTCTTCCTTCTTAAGTTTTTGAAGCTTCATTTGAAGCCACTTCAAGCTCTTCAGCTCCTGAATCTCCTCTTTCTCCTCCTTGGTCATCTCAGCCTCTTTATACAATTTGGCTCTCTCCTTCACAGTCAACTTCTGTTCCTTCATGGCAATTTTCAACTCCCTGGAATAGATTGACATCTCCAACTGGGCCAACATGGTCTCCTCCTTGACCAGTCTTTGATCTGTGTCAGCCAGTCTTTCCCCATGATAAGCCAGATGTTCCTCTCTTAGGGCCACTTCACTCTGTTTCAGGAGTTTCTCTGGAACTTCAGAAACTCTACTCATCTCTTCCTCTGTCAGAAGAGCCTCTTCCTCCATTTTCTTGCTCTTTTCCTTAGCCAACTCTTTTTCATCCTCCAGCAATCCCCATTCTTTCCCCAGATGCCCCCTCCTTTGCCTGAGCTCCTGCCTCATGGCTGCCCTTTTCTCATAGTTCTTATCTTCCATCATAGATCTCAGTTCCCTGGACAATTTACCCTCCTCCTGAAGCTTCTTCCTCTCCTCCCAGAGATTTCTCCTCTGTTCATCACCCACCTCAGGTTCCTTTGGCTTTTTCCATTTGGACTCCTCACTCAATTCTTCATGCTCAACAAGGTCACTTTCTTCCAAGATGGACAGCTTCTCTCTCTCCTTGGAGGATTCACTTACCTCCCCCGTGAAAGAAGGTTCTACTCTTCCAGTCAATTGGAGTTGCTTTTTTTCTCTATTTTCTTCTCTTGAATCTTCTTTCTTTCCCTCAGGAAAATCCCCTCTATAAATAGCTCCTTTTCCTACATGGCCACTTCTTTCTCTTCATTATCTAGTCTTTTCCTCTTTGCCCTGAGGGTCATTTTGTGAAGAAGAAGTTCTCTTCCCTCATGAACTCTTTACCTTGGCTCAGCTCTATCTCCTTCTGCAACAACAACCTCTTCCTTTGGAGTTGCTCCTTCTTCTCCTTGATTACCTCTGCATTTTCTGCCATGAGCTCCTTATCTTTTAGCAACAACTGGATAGCTCTCCTAGGGAATTTAAATTCCTTCACCATGGAATTAACCATTTTCTCCCTTGTTGATGGTCTCTGTTCAGTTAACAGCTCTCCCTGCTTCTGAATCAAGTTCAACATTTTCTCTACCAGCATGTGTTCTTGCTCCAAGTGCATCTTCTTGTCATACATCTCCTCCTCAGATGGCCCCTCATCAGATGACCCCTTCACAAACAGCCTCTGTTCAGGTGGTGTCTGTATAGGCGGTCTCTCCTCAGATAGTCATTCTTTGAATAGTCCTTCCACAGATGCCAACTCTTTAGATAGCTTCTTCTCAGGTGGCCTCTCCCTAGGTGGTCTCTCCTTAGATGGCCTCTCCTTAGATTGTCTCTTCTTAGATGGCCATTCTTTAGATGTACTCTCCTTAGATGGCCTTTCCTCAGATGATCCCTCTTCAGACATCACCTCTTTAGTAGGTCTCTTCTTGGGTGGCTTTTCCATAGGCATCTTCTCGTTAGATGGCCTCTCCTTAGGCATCCTCTTCTTAGTTGGCTTTTCCTTGGGTAGCCTCTTCCTAGAAAGCCTCTCATCAGATGGTTCCTCTTTAGACACCTTCTCCTCAATTTTCACCACCTTAGATGGCTTCTTAGGCAATCTCTTCCTAGATGGCCAGTCCTTCAGTGGCCTCTCCTCAGATGGTGCCTCTTCAGAAGATTCTTCCTCAAATAGTTCCACTTCAGGCACCCCTTCCTTAGATGGCTCCACTTTATCTTCCCTCTCTTTAGGTGGCCTCTCCTTAGACAGTCTAACCTTAGGTCGTCTCTTCTTAGGCATTCTCTCTTTAGATGTTCTCTCTTCAAATAGTGCCTCTTCAAATGTCTCTTCCTTATATGGTTCCTCTTCAGACACTTCCTCCTCAAACATCACCTCCTTAGATAGTTTCTTCTTGGGCAATTTCACCTTAGATGTCCTCTCCTTAGATGGTCCCTCCTTATTTGGTCTCTTTTTAGGAAGCCTCTCCTTAGATGGCCTCTCCTCAGATGGTGCCTCTTCAGATATCCCTTCCTCAGATATTTCCTCTTCAGACTCCCCCTCCTCAAATGTCCCCTCCTTAGACAGCCTCTCCTTAGATGGCCTCTCCTTAGATGGCTTCCCCTTAAGTGGCCTCTCCTTAAGCAGTCTCTCCTTAAATGACCTGTCCCTAAATGAACTCTTTAGGTGGTCTCTCTTCAGATGGTTCCTCTTCAGATACCTTCTCCTCAAAAGCTTCCTCTTTAGATATCTTCTCCTTAGATGGCTTCTCTTCAAGCAGCCTCTCCTCAGTAAGCCTATCTTTAGGAAGTTTCTCTTTGGGCAACCTCTCCTTAGGAGGCTTCTTCTTAAGCAGCCCTTCCTCAGGCAACTTCTCCTTAAGCAGCCCCTCCTTAGATGGCTTCTCCTTAGTCAGTTCCTCCTGAGATATCTTTTCCTTCAGCTCCTTCTCCTTAAGTAGCACCTCCTTAGGTGTCTTCTCCTTAGACAGCTTCTCCTTAGATCTCTCCTTAAGAAGCTTCTCCTCCTTAGGAGGCTTCTCCTCAGGCAGCCCCTCATTTAGTGACTTCTTAGGAAGCTTCTCCTTAGCTAGTCCCTCCTTTGATGGTTTCTCCTTAGGCAGCCCCACCTTCAGTGACTTCTCCTTAGATATCTCCTCCTTAAGCAGAACCTCCTTAACAGGCTTCTCTTCAGACAGTACCCCCTTAAGAGACTTCTCTTTAGGCAGCATCTCCTTAAGAGGTTTCTCCTTAGGTATCCCCTCCTCAGCTTGCTTCTCCTCAGGCAGCTCTTCCTTAGATGATTTCTCTTTAGGTAGACCTCCCTTTTGTGGTTTCTCCTCAGGCAGCCCCCAGTTCAGAGGCTTCTCCTTTGCCAGTTTCTCCTCAGGCAGGCCTTCTTTAGGCAACTTCTCCTTAGGCAGTTTCTCCTTGGGGGGCTTTTCCTTAGGTAGTTTCTCTTCAGGCAGTCTCTCCTTGGGCAGCTTCTCATCAGGCAGTCCTGACTTATATGGTTTCTCTTCCAGAAGCCTCTCCTTGGGCAGTCTCTTCTTGCCCTCTTCAGGTAGCCCTTTCTCAGACAGTGACCCCTCCTTATGCAGTTCTTTTGCTATGCTCATTTCCAGTCCCTCTTCCAAGGGTCTCTTCTCTACATGTTCTGTTTCCTCTTGAGTCTTCCTTTCCTTATGCCTTTCTAATCTTTCCTGTAGGTCCCTTAACATCCTGTCTGTTTCAGTAGCCTTCTTCTCCCTAGCCAGCTGTCTCTTCTGATACATAAGGAGCTGGTCCTCCTCAGAGAGAAGATTTTTGGAAGCCTTCTTTGCCATATCCCTGGCCAGCCTCCTTGATTCCCTAGCCCTCACTGCTTCCTCCCGAGCCAGCTGCAATTTATTCTTGTACTCAAACAGAGTATCCTGGAAAAGCCTCAAGGATGACATGACCGTATCCTCTGAATCCTCAGACTCATCTTCTTTTACCTCTTTCATTTTCTCTACTCTGGCCAGTTTTGCCTCTAACATGGCCAACTTTCTCTTTCTTGGCTAGTTCATTTTCCCTCCAGGCTAGTTCTTCCTTTGTCTTGGCCAGGTCCTTTTCTTCCTTGGCCAGTTTCTTCTCCTTCTTGGCCAGTCTCTTCTCTTTCCGGGATATTATCCATTCTTGCTTCTTGATTTTATCCTCTTGTAAGGTAAGGTGTTCAATATTTGAGGAAAACACTTTCTTTTTTTTCTTACCTTCTGAATTTTCAACTTCTGTGACTCAATTTCAGCCACTTCTTCCTCTTTCTCTTCCTTCTCCTTTACTTCCCCTTCCTTCTCTTCCCCGAGAAGATGGTAGCAAAGGACAGATGGCCTAGAATAGGTCCCAGCTCGGGGACCATTTATCCAGCTTCTCCTTAGCCACAGTCACTATCTCTTGACCCAGATTCTCAGGTAAGTCTTTTTGGGACACCTGACATTCTCATGTTCACTAGTTGGAAGATGTCATCCCTCCAAGTTTCCTCTTTTCTCTGCCTATCAAAGCCAACCTTCCTCTCAGGCACCTTCCTATACTTCTTCTTCTTGCCCTTCTCCAATATTTGCCCCTCCCTTTCAAATTCTTCTTCCTCTTCCTCCTCCTCCTCTACATTCTTCCTGGCTTCATGCTTCTTCTTTTTAGATACTTTGACCCACTTCTGGGGTATCCCCTTGGTTTCCTTTGTGGTCTTCTGGATTCGGATATTTCTCAGGACCTTCAGGCTCACATCAGCAAAATTATTCAGGGCTTCTTGGTCCCTATAATCCAGTGGTGTCAACTTTTGTACCTCCTGACTCCCCATCCTGGTTTCTCTCTGTGGACTTTGAGGGGCCGACGAGACTATATAGAGTCTGACATCCCCTTTCTTTCTTTCTTTCTTCTTTCTCAGCACCTTCCAACTTGGCCATTTCATGGAGAGGAGATAGTTTGTGCTTTTCAATGTCTTGTCTTTTACCTCTGAGCTTCTTGAGGGAATCGAAAATTTTGATTCTTGCTGTAGGAAAACACATACAACATGATGTGAGGAATGAGAGAACCTGTCTCTGAATCTAGGGTAAGCTGACCAGAACCCCTAAAAGTACAAAGAGAGGGTCAAAGATACAGCCTATCTCTGGCCTCTTTTTCAAGTACAAGTATTTCAAGGGAAACTGATGCCTAGTACTTAATCCCAATCCAACTGGATTGAAAATGTAATGGAGTCATCCTGGACTCTTCCCTTCTTTGTCCAGCCTAATCAATTCTGTCCACCAGGTAGCACCATAGTGCAGAGTGGAACTTGGCCTGGAACAAGAAAATCTAATCTTCTGAGTTCAAATCCAGTTTCAGACAATTACTAGTAGTGTGTCCCCTGAATAACTCACTTAACCCTGCTTGCCTCAGTTTCCTCATCTGTAAAATGAACTGGAGAAGGAAATAGCAAACTACTTCCATCTCTTTGTCAAGAAAATTCCAAATAGAATTGCAAAGAGTTGGACAAGGTAAGTTCATTCTGTCATGTCACAATTTCTGTCTCTTTATCTCTCCTGTGTCCATCCTATGGCTAATTCCTCTTTTGTCTAGGCTTCACTTTCTTCTTCCTAGCATCTGAATCAGAGACATGCCCTGGTGAACTTAACTCTTTCAGTTCTGGAATTCTAAC
Source organism: Macrotis lagotis (assembly GCF_037893015.1). NCBI lineage: Eukaryota > Metazoa > Chordata > Mammalia > Peramelemorphia > Peramelidae > Macrotis > Macrotis lagotis. The sequence goes on along the minus strand of NC_133659.1, from coordinate 262,598,195 downwards.
CCTGGGTTTCTCTTCTTGTGATTGCCAAACAGGTCCCCAGGCTATTTCCCAATTTCAGTTATCCTCAATCCTCCCTACTTGAACCTGTGAACAGGCTTTCTCCCTTGTCTGGATCGGAATGACATTCACCTCTTAAAAGCCAGAGAGATTCAGCCTTCACACTCTTCCACCTCCCTGCTGCCTTATCCATATCCTCTCTATTGAGAGGACTATTTCTTTGGATGAACCAAATCTAGCCCAGTATCTTGCATGTGGTAGGGGATTAATAATGTGGAGTTGAATTAAATGGAAGGAAAACGCAAATGGGATGTCCAGAGGTCATTCAAATGCTGTCAAAGAGTGTGAAGGACCTGACAAAGGCAATTCAAGACACCATACGTTTCTGTGGAAAGATCCTGGACTGATGAGATAGGTGAACAAAGTTTGGGAAGAAAGTCAATGTTTTGGTAACTATAATTCAATATAATTGGTTTCTTTTTTAATCCTATGCACTGTACTTATTATGATTTTAGAGTATTATGTCAATAATCAGTATATATTAATTATTTAGTTTAGGTTAAAAAAATTATTCTGAGAAGTCTATACAGGCTCTTCCACACTGTCACAAGATTCCAAACCACAGACAAGTTAAGAACCCCTGATTTAGACTAAGTGTGGAAAGTCTTTAAAAGCTATTTCAGAGAGTGAAATGATAGAAGCCTCCAAGTGTATTCTATAAGATGGAAGACTTAGTAATGTCTCTTAAGGATTTTCCTTCCAAAAATTACTGGCATGCATCTGAGGAGCAAAGGTTGGACTGAGCTGTGGAAAAGAAGGAGAGCCGTCAAGGAGGACCATACTTAATTTGTCAGGTGTTTTTTGGTTCCCTCTTTCTTTTTCTTTTCTTTTCTCCTCTCCTCTTTCTTTCTTTCTTTCTTTCTTTCTTTCTTTCTTTCTTTCTTTCTTTCTTTCTTTCTTTCTTTCTTTCTTTCTTTCTTTCTTTCTTTCTTTCTTTCTTTCTTTCTTTCTTTCTTTCTTTCTTTCTTTCTTTCTCCTTCCTTCCTTCCTTTTTCTCTTTCTGTTTTTTCATCCTTTCTTCTTTTGCCTCTGTCTTGTTAACATTTATTCTAAAAAGTACTTTGAATTCTAAATTTTTCCTCCACCCATTGAGAAGGGAAACAATAAGATTTCAACTCTACATTTGAAGTCATTGCAGAACATATTTGCATATTTGGTTGCAGTTTAAGAACTGGAACTGGGAATACCTTCAGAAAGGGATTGGTCAGCTTTCTGTGTTTCTTTTTCTTATCTGTTCCACCCTTCATTTGACTCTTTAGTCAATGGTGTTCAGTGGGAGAAGATGCTGATACTCCTCCCACCCCTAAACATTGTTATTATTTTCACATTATTAAATACTTTCCCCTTGTTGATGGTAAGAATTAGTGCCACAATAGAATTTCCCCTTCACTGATTCCTCAACCCTTTGAAGGATGAAGCTATAATCAAAGCACACCCAGAAGATCTAAGCTGCTTTGCTTCTGATAGAGTTCCAGGAGAGGAAGCCTGGATAAGTCCCTCATTACTGATTTTATTACATTGGATTCAGATTCATAATACATTTCAAATAATTCATTAATTTCCTCTTTCTGGTTTGGTTTCCATAATATAATCCCTGGACAATATTGATTTTGTTTCTAATAATCTTCAGCCCAGTGCTCTCCTCTATGCTTCTTTCATGTGGTTCCTGGATTTTCCTAAGTGGAGTCCATCTTCTTATTAGCCAATACTATTGTTCTTTTGAATACAGTATATCCTTCCAAAGTAAGTGGATTTTATCCTACCAAGACTAAATGATATTTGTCTGATCGGGCTCTCAAAGATTCTTTGAGATTCTTCTTAGTTTCAGGTTCAAAACTACTCACAGTAATGTTCTTGAGCTGCCTCCACTGAATTTCCCTTTTCAGAACAAGTGGGATGTATCACATAACCTCTATTGCTATAAGAACAAAAAGTAGACTTAAATTAGAAAGGAAACAGCCAAAAATACATGCATCCAATTCAGCAAATTCTGCTCCCAAACATTTCCTTTGATACTCCCAAGTTCTTGGTTGACTAGCAAGATATATCCAGTATCTTTGTTCAATTGGCTACACTAGAACCACAGTTCAGCAACTGGACATGCCCAATGAATGAATACAGGAGGAGTAATATCCCAAAGTCTCTGTTGGATCTTGTCATTGGGTAGTTGATTCTCCATGGGTGTTGCAGCTACAAATTTCCATAGTTGGAGATTTCATCACATTTTTTTTTGTTTTGAGAATTTTGGTCACTTTTATTTTATTTGTTGTAGCTTAAAGACACTTGATTATGTTTTAGTTGGATTCTGAAGCTGTCAGGTTACTGAATTTCCATTACTCTATAGGAAAAAATGTCTTCTATTTCATTCCTTTCCCAGACATTGGGAGATAGTGGAAGACAGAGAGTGAGACCATAAAGAGTCAGATATGACTGAATTAATGAACAGTATTTGCTTCCATTGTGTTATCTTTCTGATGGGACTTCTTGGGTTTAAAACAAGACTATGGAGACTTGTGACCTAGGGGGTTGACTCTTGAATCAGACATCAGATTTTTCATTGAGGTATCTGGATGGCAGGTTGATCTTGATTATCCCAGAGTTCATAACTCTGAGTCCTGAACAGTATCATTGGGCTGGAGCCTGAAGTCATTGGTTAGAGGGCAATCCACATTTCTCATTTCCACAATGGTGTGCTGTGAACCCAGTGAATATGTCATGGGCAAAGAATGGTTTTCACTAGATGTATAGATCTCCTCATCAACTACTCTCCAGGCAGCACTTCAGATCACACTCCACTTCCTTTCCCTCTTCTGTGTTGTCTTCCCCTATTAAATTCATAAAATTATAGATTTGGAGCTGGGAAGGTACCTGAGATGTTATCACATTCAACCCCCTCATTTTAGAGATAAGGCAACTAAGTAACAGAGATTGCAAGTGACTTGCCTATGGTCAGTTAAGAAATGTCTAAACCTAGTTCCTACCCCAAGGGTAGGAACTATCTTTCTGTTAATCCCAATATTTAGCACAGTCCAAGAGCTTCTGACTGACAGATTTCTTTTGCCTATGAAAGTTAGCCTAGAGCAAGGTGGCATTAGGAGTAGGAATTAGGTATTAGGAAGATGTGGGTTGAAATCTTGCCACTGATACCTACTGTCTGTGTGAACCTGGGCAAATGGGAGCATCAGGTCGTCAAATCTGTTGGCAGCAGTAGTAGAAATGGACTGATAACTGTTATCATTCAGTGAGATTAGAGGTTTTTTGTAGTGATGGCCACTATGGTGCCTGTTCCTTCTCTCTTTCTGCTCTGATTCATAACTGTGTTGTTTCTTTCTGCTTGCTTTCCTACAAATTTGCCAAGTACTACTGCCCAATTTTGTGACAGGTGGAATGGACAGGGAAGATCCATTGTTGGCAGCTACTCAGACATTCACATATTTCCTTTTATCCCTGACCCTGCATTAGGATCTTTTCTATGGGGCCACCATAGCACATAGCACACTGCCCCTAGAGTCAGGAGGGCTCATCTTCCTGAGTTTAAATCTAAGTTTAGGCATTTTTTTAGGGTTTTTTTGCAAGGCAAATTGGGTTATGTGGCTTGCCCAAGGCCACACAGCTAGGTAATTATTAATTGTCTGAGGCCAAATTTGAGCCCAGGTACTCCTGACTCCAGGGCAGGTGCTTTATCCACTGCACGACCTAGCCACCCCAGTTTAGACATTTCTGAACTGACCCTGGGCAAGTCACTCACAATCTCTATTACTTAGTTGCCTGATCTCTAAAATGAGGGGGTTGGACAAGATGTCTTCTCAGGTACCTTCCAGCTCCAAGTCTATGATTTTATGAAAGTTTGGACCCCTAACAGAAATAGTGAATTCAAAAGCAAGATTAGGTTTAAAGGGAAAGATAAAGAAGCTCAGTTTAGGGATATACTTTGAAAGAACCTTATAATCTAGTCCAATCTCCTCTTCTTAAAAAAGAGGAAACTGAGCCTTGAATAAGGAAAAGTTTTTTGATGCAGATCACATGGATGTGATTAGACATTGTGCTCATTGCTTTACAAATATTATTTCATTTGATCCTCACAAACACCCCAGGAGGGAGGTATTATTATATGGGTGAGAAAACTGAGGAAACAGAAGTGACTTGCCTAAAATCACACCTAGTAAGTACATGAACCTGGATTTGAACTCAGGTCTTGCTCAATTTAGGTCTAGGTATCTATCCACTGTGCCACTGGCTACATGACATGAGGCCCAGACAACTGATATGGCTTACCCTAATGTCAAAGAGGCAGTGAATTGTATAGCTGACACTCAAGTCCCAGTATTCTGTCTCCAGATCTAATTCTTCTGGTTGCCCCATGTTGCTTTGATAAGCAACTTTACAAGTGACTTGATTCAGTCAAGTTGATTCTGGCACTAGTCTGTAGTCAATATGCCAACCTCTCATCCTACAGATAAGGAAACTGAGTTTACAGTAGGAGAAGGTGATCAGTAGAATCAAGAGTTTTTGTTGTGGGGATGATCCTTCCTTGGCTTCTCTTTTCTGTAGGAAGTACCTCCTCTTTCTCTCTGCTCTCATGGGAAGTCTTCCCTGGATGTCTCTCCCCCTTTCACCTCCAGGAAATGACCCATAAGGATTCTCTGTACCAGCTCTGTACCTGCCCTTCTGTGGAGTTCCTTCTGTTTCTGGTTGGAGCTGAACTCAGCTCTTGCTGACTCAAGACCCCAGGCATCTATCGTATATTGATTCTTGTTCATTGTTTTTGATGCAGATTAAAAGGAAATTCTCTGACTTTGGCAGTTCAGACCGATATGAGCTCAGAATGTTCACAACAGGTCTGGGAGAAATTTTCCATGTGAACACCTGGGGTGGTTACGTAAACTTCTATCTTTCATGTTGCCTTTGAACTGCTTCAGTTCCATCTTACTCATACAGCAATACAGCACAGTACCCATGAGGGCACACCATGCTGAATGGTCCTGTGCTGATGTCTCCCTGCACAATCAATTCTTTTTTAATTTCATATGTATGTATGTATGTATATATATATATATATATATATTTCATTTTGTAGATTTGTTATTTCTTTTCTAGTTACATACAATGATAAACAATAAATTCGTTTACAATAATAAGTTTTTGCAAGGCAAATGGGGTTAAGTGGCTTGCCCAAGGTCACACAGCTAGGTAATTATTAATTGTCTGAGGTAACATTTGAACTCAGGTACTCCTGACTCCAGGGCCAGTGCTCTATCCACTGCGCCACCTAGCCTCCCCTTTTTGATAGCATTTGAACAATGTGACCAGCCCATCGTAGTTGTGCTCTCTGAACTAATATTGAAAAGCTAGATAGTTTAGATTGAGAAAGTATCTAACTGTCTGTTATCTTCTGCCAGGTGATCTTCAGAGTTTTCCTAAGATAATTGAAATGGAAGTGATTTAGATTCTCAGCATGGTGCTAGTAGACTCTCCAGATTTCACAAGTATACAACAATCAAGTCAACACAATGGCTCTGTGGACCTTCAGTTTAGGAATCAGTCTAATAGCTCTTCTCTCCTGCACTTACTTTTGGAGTCTCCCAAATAATGAGTTAGCTCTGGCAATGCATGTGTCAACCTCATTATCAATGTATACCTCCCTGGAAAGGTCATTGCCAGGGAAACTGAGCTTTTTCACAGTATTCAAAACTTCTTCATATGCTAAAATCAATGGTTCCACATATGGTGTGTTGCTGGTTGCTGTAGTACCTGGGTTTTTCATTGAATCTCAGTTTCAGAGGTTATATTGAGCACACAATCATCTGCAAACAGAAGATCATGCAGCAAACCCCCTCCAATTTGGTCTTGGCTTGGAGTATAACTTGGCACATAAATGCGGTAGCTGATCCTTGATGCCCTATTCATCTTCAGTGAAGGCATTTAGTGACGAAAACATCATGATAAAAAACATGGTAATAAGGACACAGTCTTGTTTCACTCCATTGGTGACCGGATAATCATGAGAGCATCTTCCATTATCCAGAACCTGGTCAAGCATGTCATCATGAAATTGATATGCAAAACTGATCAACTTCTCTGGGCAACCAGACTTTGATGGAACCAAAAGCCTTGGTCAGATCTACAAATATTGTATAGAGACCTCAATTCTTCTCTTGGCATTTTTTTCTGGAGTTGTCAGGGAGCAAATATCAACCATAACCCTAACCCTAAGTGAAACGGTAAACCTAACCCTAACCCTAACCCTAACCCTAACCCTAACCCTAACCCTAACCCTAACCCTAACCCTAACCCTAACCCTAACCCTAACCCTAACCCTAACCCTAACCCGAAC
>NC_133659.1:262579304-262584304 GCF_037893015.1 Macrotis lagotis | reverse complement strand
ACCCTAACCTAACCCTAACCCTAACCCTAACTCTAACCCTAAACCTAACACTAACCTTAACCCTAATACTAACCCTAACTCAAACCCTAACCCTAACCATAAAAGTAACCCTAACCCTAAAACTAAGTGTAACCCTAACCCTAACCCTAACCCTAACCCTAAGCAAAAGCCTAAACCTAACCCTAACCCTAACCCTAACCCTAACCCTAACCCTAACCCTAACACTAACACTAACCCTAAACCGAAGTGTAACCCTAACCCTAACCCTAACCCTAACTCTAACCCTAACCCTAATGCTAACACTAACCCTAACCCTAAGCATAGCACTAAGCCTAATCCTAACCCTAACCCTAACCCTAACACTAACTCTAACCGTAACCGTAATCCTAACCCTAACCCTAACCCTAACCCTAAACATAAACCTAAAACTAAGTGTAACCCTAACCCTAACCCTAACCCTAACCCTAAACCTAACCCTAACCATAACCCTAACCCAAACCCTAACCCTAATGGTAACCCTAAGTGTAACCATAACCCTAAACCTAACCTTAATCCTAACCCTAACCCTAACCCTAACCCTAACCCTAACCCTAACCCTAACCCTAAGTGTAACCCTAAACCTAACCCTAACCCTAACCCTAACCCTAACCCTAAGTGTAACCCTAACCCTAACCCTAACCCTAAACCTAAGCCTAACCCTAACCCTAACCCAAACCCTAACCCTAACCCTAACCCTAACACTAAGTGTAACCCTAATCCTAACCCTAACCCTAACCCTAACCCTAACCCTAACCCTAACCCTAACCCTAACCCTAACCATAACCCTAACACTAACACTAAGCCTAACCCGAACCCTAACCCTAACCCTAACCCTAACACTAACCCTAACCCTAACCCTAACCCTAACCCTAACCCTAACCCTAACCCTAACCCTAACCCTAACCCTAACCCTAACCCTAACCCTAACCCTAACCCTAACCCTAACCCTAACCCTAACCCTAACCCTAACCCTAACTCTAACCCTAAACCTAACACTAACCTTAACCCTAATACTAACCCTAACTCAAACCCTAACCCTAACCATAAAAGTAACCCTAACCCTAAAACTAAGTGTAATCCAAACCCTGACGCTAACCCTAACCCTAAGCAAAAGCCTAAACCTAACCCTAACCCTAATCCTAATCACAATCCTAACCCTAACCCTAACCCTGACACTAACCCTAAACCGAAGAGTAACCCTAACCCTAACCCTAAGTGTAAACCTAACCCTAACACTAAACCTAAGCCTAACCCTAACCCCAACCCAAACCCTAACCCTAACCCTAACCCTATCACTAAGTGTAACCCTAATCCTAACTCTAACCCTAACACTAACAATAAACATAACCGTAACCCTAACCCTAACTCTAACCCTAGCCATAACCCTAACACTAACACTAAGCCTAACCCGAACCCTAACCCTAACCCTAACCCAAACACTAACCCTAACCCTAACCCTAACCCTAACCCTAACCCTAACCCTAACCCTAACCCTAACCCTAACCCTAACCCTAACCCTAACCCTAACCCTAACCCTAACCCTAACCCTAACCCTAACCCTAACCCTAACCCTAACCCTAACCCTAACCCTAACCCTAACCCTAACCCTAACCCTAACCCTAACCCTAACCCTAACCCTAACACTAAGCCTAAGCCGAACCCTAACCCTAACTCAAACCCTAACCCTAACCATAAAAGTAACCCTAACCCTAAAACTAAGTGTAATCCAAACCCTGACGCTAACCCTAACCCTAAGCAAAAGCCTAAACCTAACCCTAACCCTAATCCTAATCACAATCCTAACCCTAACCCTAACCCTGACACTAACCCTAAACCGAAGAGTAACCCTAACCCTAACCCTAAGTGTAAACCTAACCCTAACACTAAACCTAACACTAACCCTAACCCCCCAACCCAAACCCTAACCCTAACCCTAACCCTATCACTAAGTGTAACCCTAATCCTAACTCTAACCCTAACACTAACAATAAACATAACCGTAACCCTAACCCTAACTCTAACCCTAGCCATAACCCTAACACTAACACTAAGCCTAACCCGAACCCAAAACCTAACCCTAAGCCTAACCCGAACCCAAAACCTAACCCTAACCCTAACCATAACCCTAACCCTAACCCTAACCCTAACCCTAACCCTAAGTGTAAACCTAACCCTAACCCTAAACCTAAGCCTAACACTAACCCCAACCCAAACCCTAACCCTAACCCTAACACTAAGTGTAACCCTAATCCTAACTCTAACCCTAACACTAACAATAAACCTAACCGTAACCCTAACCCTAACCCTAACCCTAACCCTAACCCTAACCCTAACCCTAACCCTAACCCTAACCCTAACCCTAACCCTAACCCTAACCGTAACCCTAACCCTAACCCTAACCCTAACCCTAACCCTAACCCTAACCCTAACCCTAACCCTAACCCTAACCCTAACCCTAACCCTAACCCTAACACTAACACTAAGCCTAACCCGAACCCTAACCCTAACCCTAAGTGTAACCCTAATCCTAAGCCTAACCCTAACACTAACACTAAACCTAACCATAACCCTAACCCCAACTCTAAACCTAACTATAACCCTAACACTAACACTAAGCCTAACCCTAACCCTAACCCTAACCTTAATCCTAACCTTAAACCTAGCCCTAAACAAAACCCTACGCCTAACCCTAAGTGTAACCCTAACCATAACCCTAACCCTAAACCTAGCCATAACACTAACCCTAACCCTAACCCTCAGCCTAACCTTAACCCTAACCATAACCCTAACCCAAACCCTAACCCTAAACCTAAACCTGAACCTAACCCTAAGTGTCACCCTAACCCTAACCCTAACCCTAAACCTAACCCTAACCCTAACCCTAACCCTAACCCTAACCTAACTAACCCTAACCCTAACCCTAACCCTAACCCTAACCCTAAATGTAACCCTAACCCTAACCCTAAACCTAACCCTAACCCTAACCCTAACCCTAACCCTAACCCTAACCCTAACCCTAACCCTAAACCTAACACTAACCCTAAGTGTAACGCTAATCCTAACCCTAACCCTAACCCTAACCCTAACCCTAACCCTAAACCTAAACCTAACCCTAACCCTAACCCTAACCCTAACCCTAACCCTAACCCTAAGTGTAACCCTAATCCTAACCCTAACCCTAACATTAACCCTAAACCTAACCCTAACCGTAACCCGAACCCTAACCCTAGCCATAACACTAACCCTAACCCTAACCCTCAGCCTAACATTAACCCTAACCATAACCCTAACCCAAACCCTAACCCTAACCCTAAACCTAAACCTAACCCTAAGTGTAACCCTAACCCTAACCTAACCCTAACCCTAACCCTAACCCTAACCCTAACCTAACCCTAACCCTAACCCTAACCCTAACCCTAACCCTAACCCTAACCCTAACCCTAACCCTAACCCTAAGTGTAACCCTAACCCTAACCGTAACCCTAACCCTAACCCTAAACCTAACCCTAACCCTAACCCTAACCCTAACCCTAAGTGTAACCCTAACCCTAACCGTAACCCTAACCCTAACCCTAACCTTAACACTAACCCTAAACGTAACCCTAACCCTAAACCTAACCCTAACCCTAACACTAACCCTAACCCTAACCCTAAACCTAACCCTAAACCTAACCCTAACCCTAAGTGTAACCCTAAACCTAACCGTAACCCTAATCCTAACCCTAACCTTAACACTAACCATAAACCTAAACCTAACCCTAACCCTAACCCTAACCCTAACCCTAACCCTAACCCTAACCCTAACCCTAACCCTAACCCTAAACCTAAGTGTAACCCTAACCCTAACCCTAAACCTAAGCCTAAGCCTAACCCAACCCAAACCCTAACCCTAACCCTAACCCTAAACCTAAGTGTAAACCTAATCCTAACTCTAACCCTAACACTAACAATAAACCTAACCGTAACCCTAACCCTAACTTTAACCCTAAACATAACCCTAACACTAACACTAAGCCTAACCCGAACCCTAACCCTAACCCTAACCCTAACCCTAAACCTAAACCTAACCCTAACCCTAACCCTAACCCTAACCCTAACCTTAACACTAACCATAACCTTAACCCTAACCTTAACCCTAAGTGTAACCCTAACCCTAACCCTAACCCTAAGTGTAACCCTAATCCTAACCCTAACCCTAACACTAACACTAAAGCTAACCCTAACCCTAACCCTAACCCTAACCCTAACCCTAACCAAAACCCTAACACTAACACTAAGCCTATCCTGAACCCTAACCCTAACCCTAACCCTAACCCTAACCCTAAACCTAACCCTAACCCTAACCTTAACCCTAACCCTAAACCAAACCCTAACCCTAACCCTAAGTGTAACCCTAACCCTAACCCTAACCCTAACCCTAACCATAATGCTAACCCTAAACCTAACCCTCAGCCTAACCTTAACCATAACCCTAACCCTAACCCAAACCCTAACCCTAAACCTAACACTGAACCTAACCCTAAGTGTAACCCTAACCATAACCCTAAACCGAAACCTAACCCTAACCTTAACGCTAACCCTAAGTGTAACCCTGAACTAACCCTAACCCTAACCCTAACCCTAACCCTAACCCTAACCCTAACCCTAACCCTAACCCTAACCCTAACCCTAACCCTAACCCTAACCCTAGCCATAACACTAACCCTAACCCTAACCCTCAGCCTAACATTAACCCTAACCATAACCCTAACCCAAACCCTAACCCTAAACCTAATCCTGAACCTAACCCTAAGTGTAACCCTAACCCTAACCCTAACCCTAACCCTAACCCTAAACCTAACCCTGAACCTAACCCTAAGTGTAACCCTCACCCTAAACCTAACCCTAATCCTCACCCTAAACCTAACCCTAACCCTAAGTGTAACCCTAACCCTAACCGTAACCCTAACCCTAACCCTAAC
>NC_133659.1:262569304-262571804 GCF_037893015.1 Macrotis lagotis | reverse complement strand
TAAACCTAGCCATAACACTAACCCTAACCCTAACCCTCAGCCTAACATTAACCCTAACCATAACCCTAACCCAAACCCTAACCCTAAACCTAAACCCTAAACCTAACCCTAACCCTAAGTGTAACCCTAACCCTAACCCTAACCCTAACCCTAACCCTAACCCTAACCCTAAGTGTAACCCTAACCCTAACCCTAACCCTAACCCTAACCCTAAACCTAACACTAACCCTAAGTGTAACCCTAACCCTAAACCTAACCATAACCCTAACACTAACCCTAACCCTAACCCTAACCCTAAACCAAACCCTAAACCTAACACTAACCCTAAGTGTAACGCTAATCCTAACCCTAACCCTAACCCTAACCCTAAACCCTAACCCTAACCCTAAACCTAAACCTAACCCTAACCCTAACCCTAACCCTAACCCTAACCCTAACCCTAACCCTAACCCTAACATTAACCCTAAACCTAACCCTAACCGTAACCCGAACCCTAACCCTAGCCATAACACTAACCCTAACCCTAACCCTCAGCCTAACATTAACCCTAACCATAACCCTAACCCAAACCCTAACCCTAAACCTAACCCTGAACCTAACCCTAACCCTAACCCTAACCCTAACCCTAACCCTAACCCTAAACCTAAACCTAACCCTAACCCTAAGTGTAACCCTAACCCTAACCCTAACCCTAACCCTAACCCTAACCCTAACCCTAACCCTAACCCTAAGTGTAACCCTAACCCTAACCGTAACCCTAACCCTAACCCTAAACTTAAGACTAGCCATAACCCTAACCCTAACCCTAACCCTAAGTGTAACCCTAACCCTAACCCTAACCCTAAATGTAAACCTAACCCTAACCCTAAACCTAAGCCTAACCCTAACCCCAACCCAAACCCTAACCCTAACCCTAACCCTAACCCTAACACTAAGTGTAACCCTAACCCTAACCCTAAACCTAACACTAACCCTAACCCTAACCCTAACCCTAACCCTAACTCTAACCCTAGCCATAACACGAACACTAACACTAAGCCTAAGACGAACCCTAACCTAACCCTAACCCTAACCCTAACCCTAACCCTAACCCTAACCCTAACCCTAACCTAACCCTAACCCAAACCCTAACCCTAACCATAAAAGTAACCCTAACCCTAAAACTAAGTGTAATCCAAACCCTGACGCTAACCCTAACCCTAAGCAAAAGCCTAAACCTAACCCTAACCCTAACCCTAACCCTAACCCTAACCCTAACCCTAACCCTAACCCTAACCCTAACCCTAACCCTAACTCTAACCCTAACCCTAATGCTAACACTAACCCTAACCCTAAGCATAGCACTAAGCCTAATCCTAACCCTAACCCTAACCCTAACACTAACTCTAACCGTAACCGTAATCCTAACCCTAACCCTAACCCAAACCCTAACCCTAACCCTAAACATAAACCTAAAACTAAGTGTAACCCTAACCCTAACCCTAACCCTAACCCTAACCCTAACCCTAACCCTAACCCTAACCCTAACCCTAACCCTAACCCTAACCCTAAGTGTAACCATAACCCTAACCCTAACCTTAATCCTAACCTTAAACCTAGCCTTAAACCCCTAACCCTAACCCTAACCCTAAACCCTAACCCTAACCCTAACCCTAACCCTAACCCAAACGCAAATCCTAACCCTAACCCTAACCCTAACCCTAACCCTAACCCTAACCCTAACCCTAACCCTAACCCTAATAACCCTAACCCTAACCCTAACCCTAACATTAAGCATATGCCTAAACCTAACCCTGAACCTAATCCTAATCCCAAACCTAACCCTAACCCTAACCCTGACACTAACCATAAACCTAAGTGTAACCCTAACACTAACGCTAAGCCTAAGTGTAACCCTAACCCTAACCCTAACCCTAACCCTAACCCTAACCCTAACCCTAACCCTAACCCTAACCCTAACCCTAACCCTAACCCTAACCCTAACCCTAACCCTAACCCTAACCCTAACCCTAACCCTAACTCTAACCCTAATCATAACCCTAACACTAACACTAAGCCTAACCCGGACCCTAACCCTAACCCTAAGTGTAACCCTAATCCTAAGCCTAACCCTAACCCCAACTCTAAACCTAACTATAACCCTAACACTAACACTAAGCCTAACCCTAACCCTAACCCTAACCTTAATCCTAACCTTAAACCTAGCCCTAAACAGAACCCTACGCCTAACCCTAAGTGTAACCCTAACCATAACCCTAACCCTAAACCTAGTCATAACACTAACCCTAACCCTAACCCTCAGCCTAACCTTAACCCTAACCATAACCCTAACCCAAACCCTAACCCTAAACCTAAACCTGAACCTAACCCTAAGTGTCACCCTAACCCTAACCCTAACCCTAAAACTAACCCTAACCCTAACCCTAACCCTAACCCTAACCCTAACACTAACCCTAACCCTAACCCTAACCCTAAACCTAACCATAACCCTAACACTAAC
>NC_133659.1:262556804-262564304 GCF_037893015.1 Macrotis lagotis | reverse complement strand
CCCTAAACCTAACCCTAAGTGTAACCCTAACCCTAACCGTAACCCTAACCCTAACCCTAACCTTAACACTAACCCTAACCCTAACCCTAACCCTAAACCTAACCATAACCCTAACACTAACCCTAACCCTAACCCTAAACCAAACCCTAAACCTAACACTAACCCTAAGTGTAACGCTAATCCTAACCCTAACCCTAACCCTAACCCTAACCCTAACCCTAACCCTAACCCTAAACCTAAACCTAACCCTAACCCTAACCCTAACCCTAACCCTAACCCTAACCCTAACCCTAAGTGTAACCCTAATCCTAACCCTAACCCTAACATTAACCCTAAACCTAACCCTAACCGTAACCCGAACCCTAACCCTAGCCATAACACTAACCCTAACCCTAACCCTCAGCCTAACATTAACCCTAACCATAACCCTAACCCAAACCCAAACCCTAACCCTAAACCTAACCCTGAACCTAACCCTAAGTGTAACCCTAACCCTAACCCTAAACCTAACCCTAACCCTAACCCTAACCCTAACCCTAACCCTAACCCTAACCCTAACCCTAACCCTAACCCTAACCCTAACCCTAACCCTAAGTGTAACCCTAACCCTAACCGTAACCCTAACCCTAACCCTAAACTTAACACTAACCATAACCCTAACCCTAACCCTAACCCTAAGTGTAACCCTAACCCTAACCCTAACCCTAACCCTAACCCTAACCCTAACCCTAACCCTAACCCTAACCCTAACCCTAACCCAAACCCTAACCCTAACCCTAACCCTAACACTAAGTGTAACCCTAATCCTAACTCTAACCCTAACACTAACAATAAACCTAACCGTAACCCTAACCCTAACTCTAACCCTAGCCATAACACGAACACTAACACTAAGCCTAAGACGAACCCTAACCTAACCCTAACCCTAACCCTAACTCTAACCCTAAACCTAACACTAACCTTAACCCTAATACTAACCCTAACTCAAACCCTAACCCTAACCATAAAAGTAACCCTAACCCTAAAACTAAGTGTAATCCAAACCCTGACGCTAACCCTAACCCTAAGCAAAAGCCTAAACCTAACCCTAACCCTAATCCTAATCCGAACCCTAACCCTAACCCTAACACTGACACTAACCCTAAACCGAAGTGTAACCCTAACCCTAACCCTAACCCTAACTCTAACCCTAACCCTAATGCTAACACTAACCCTAACCCTAAGCATAGCACTAAGCCTAATCCTAACCCTAACCCTAACCCTAACACTAACTCTAACCGTAACCGTAATCCTAACCCTAACCCTAACCCAAACCCTAACCCTAACCCTAAACATAAACCTAAAACTAAGTGTAACCCTAACCCTAACGCTAACTCTAACCCTAAACCTAACCCTAACCATAACCCTAACCCAAACCCCTAATGGTAACCCTAAGTGTAACCATAACCCTAACCCTAACCCTAACCCTAACCCTAACCCTAACCCTAACCCTAACCCAAACCCTAACGGTAACCCTAAGTGTAACCATAAACCTAACCCTAAACCTAACCCTAACCCTAACCCTAAGTGTAAACCTAACCCTAACCCTAAACCTAAGCCTAACCCTAACCCCAACCCAAACCCTAACCCTAACCCTAACCCTAACACTAAGTGTAACCCTAATCCTAACTCTAACCCTAAAACTAACAATAAACCTAACCCTAACCCTAACCCTAACTCTAACCCTAGCCATAACCCTAACACTAACACTAAGCCTAACCCTAACCCTAACCCTAACCCTAACCCTAACCCTAACCCTAACCCTAACCCTAACCCTAACCCTAACCCTAACCCTAACCCTAACCCTAACCCTAACCCTAACCCTAACCCTAACCCTAACCCTAACCCTAACCCTAACCCTAACCCTAACCCTAACCCTAACCCTAACCCTAACCCTAACCCTACCGCTAACCCTAACATTAAGCATATGCCTAAACCTAACCCTGAACCTAATCCTAATCCTAACCCTAACCCTAACCCTAACCCTAACCCTAACCCTAACCCTAACCCTAAAACTAAGTGTAACCCTAACCCTAACGCTAACCCTAAGTGTAACCCTAAACCTAACCCTAACCCTAACCATAACCCTAACCCTAACCCTAACCCTAAACCTAACCCTAACCCTAACCCTAACCCTAACCCTAACCCTAACCCTAACCCTAACCCTAACCCTAACCCTAACACTAAGCCTAACCCGAACCCTAACCCTAACCCTAAGTGTAACCCTAATCCTAAGCCTAACCCTAACACTAACACTAAACCTAACCATAACCCTAACCCCAACTCTAAACCTAACTATAACCCTAACACTAACACTAAGGCTAACCCTAACCCTAACCTTAATCCTAACCTTAAACCTAGCCCTAAACAAAACCCTACGCCTAACCCTAAGTGTAACCCTAACCGTAACCCTAACCCTAAACCTAGCCATAACACTAACCCTAACCCTAACCCTCAGCCTAACCTTAACCCTAACCATAACCCTAACCCAAACCCTAACCCTAAACCTAAACCTGAACCTAACCCTAAGTGTCACCCTAACCCTAACCATAACCCTAAACCTAACCCTAAACCTAAACCTAACCCTAAGTGTAACCCTAACACTAACCGTAACCCTAACCCTAACCCTAACCTTAACACTAACCCTAAACGTAACCCTAACCCTAACCCTAACCCTAACACTAACTCTAACCCTAACCCTAAACCAAACCCTAAACCTAACACTAACCCTAAGTGTAACGCTAATCCTAACCCTAACCCTAACCCTAACCCTAACCTTAAGCCTAAACCTAAACCTAATCCTAACCCTAACCCTAACCCTAACCCTAACCCTAACCCTAACCCTAACCCTAAGTGTAACCCTAATCCTAACCCTAACCCTAACATTAACCCTAAACCTAACCCTAACCGTAACCCGAACCCTAACCCTAGCCATAACACTAACCCTAACCCTAACCCTAACCCTAACCCTAACCCTAACCCTAACCCTAACCCTAAGCAAAAGCCTAAACCTAACCCTAACCCTAATCCTAATCACAATCCTAACCCTAACCCTAACCCTGACACTAACCCTAAACCGAAGAGTAACCCTAACCCTAACCCTAAGTGTAAACCTAACCCTAACACTAAACCTAAGCCTAACCCTAACCCCAACCCAAACCCTAACCCTAACCCTAACCCTATCACTAAGTGTAACCCTAATCCTAACTCTAACCCTAACACTAACAATAAACATAACCGTAACCCTAACCCTAACTCTAACCCTAACCCTAACCCTAACACTAACACTAAGCCTAACCCGAACACAAAACCTAACCCTAACCCTAACCCTAACCCTAACGGTAACCCTAAGCGTAACCATAAACCTAACCCTAAACCTAACCCTAACCCTAAGTGTAAACCTAACCCTAACCCTAAACCTAAGCCTAACCCTAACCCCAACCCAAACCCTAACCCTAACCCTAACCCTAACACTAAGTGTAACCCTAATCCTAACTCTAACCCTAACACTAACAATAAACCTAACCGTAACCCTAACCCTAACTCTAACCCTAACCCTAACCCTAACCCTAACCCTAACCCTAACCCTAACTCTAACCCTAACCCTAACCCTAACCCTAACCCTAACCCTAACCCTAACCCTAACCCTAACACTAACCCTAACCCTAACCCTAACCCTAACCCTAAGTGTAACGCTAATCCTAACCTTAAACCTAACCCTAACCCTAACCCTAACCCTAAACCTAAACCTAAACCTAACCCTAACCCAAACCCTAACCCTAAACCTAATCCTGAACCTAACCCTAAGTGTAACCCTAACCCTAACCCTAACCCTAACCCTAACCCTAACCCTAACCCTAACCCTAACCCTAAGTGTAACCCTAACCCTAACCCTAACCCTAACCCTAACCCTAACCCTAACCCTAACCCTAACCCTAACCCTAACCCTAACCGTAACCCTAACCCTAACCCTAAACTTAACACTAACCATAACCCTAACCCTAACCCTAACCCTAAGTGTAACCCTAACCCTAAACCTAACCCTAAATGTAAACCTAACCCTAACCCTAAACCTAAGCCTAAACCTAACCCCAACCCAAACCCAAACCCTAACCCTAACCCTAACACTAAGTGTAACCCTAATCCTAACTCTAACCCTAACACTAACAATAAACCTAACCGTAACCCTAACCCTAACTCTAACCCTAGCCATAACACGAACACTAACACTAAGCCTAAGACGAACCCTAACCTAACCCTAACCCTAACCCTAACTCTAACCCTAAACCTAACACTAACCTTAACCCTAATACTAACCCTAACTCAAACCCTAACCCTAACCATAAAAGTAACCCTAACCCTAAAACTAAGTGTAATCCAAACCCTGACGCTAACCCTAACCCTAAGCAAAAGCCTAAACCTAACCCTAACCCTAACCCTAACCCTAACCCTAACCCTAACCCTAACCCTAACCCTAACCCTAACCCTAACCCTAACACTAACCCTAACCCTAACCCTAACCCTAACCCTAACCCTAAACATAAACCTAAAACTAAGTGTAACCCTAACCCTAACGCTAACTCTAACCCTAAACCTAACCCAAACCATAACCCTAACCCAAACCCTAACCCTAATGGTAACCCTAAGTGTAACCATAACCCTAAACCTAACCTTAACCCTAAACCTAACCCTAACCCTAACCCTAACCCAAACCCTAACGGTAACCCTAAGTGTAACCATAAACCTAACCCTAAACCTAACCCTAACCCTAACCCTAAGTGTAAACCTAACCCTAACCCTAAACCTAAGCCTAACCCTAACCCCAACCCAAACCCTAACCCTAACCCTAACCCTAACACTAAGTGTAACCCTAATCCTAACTCTAACCCTAAAACTAACAATAAACCTAACCCTAACCCTAACCCTAACTCTAACCCTAGCCATAACCCTAACACTAACACTAAGCCTAACCCGAACCCTAACCCTAACCCTAACCCAAACACTAACCCTAACCCTAACCCTAACCCTAACCCTAACCCTAACCCTAACCCTAACCCTAACCCTAACCCTAACCCTAACCCTAACCCTAACCCTAACCCTAACCCTAAGTGTAACCCTAACCCTACCACTAACCCTAACATTAAGCATATGCCTAAACCTCACCCTGAACCTAATCCTAATCCCAAAACTAACCCTAACCCTAACCCTGACACTAAGAATAAACCTAAGTGTAACCCTAACACTAACGCTAACCCTAAGTGTAACCCTAAACCTAACCCTAACCCTAACCCTAACCCTAACCCTAACCCTAACCCTAACCCTAACCCTAACCCTAACCCTAACCCTAACCCTAACCCTAACCCTAACCATAACCCTAACACTAACACTAAGCCTAACCCGAACCCTAACCCTAACCCTAAGTGTAACCCTAACCCTAACCCTAACCCTAACCCTAACCCTAACCCTAACCCGTAACCCTAACCCTAACTCTAAACCTAACTATAACCCTAACACTAACACTATGCCTAACCCTAACCCTAACCCTAACCCTACCCCTAATCCTAACCTAAAACCTAGCCCTAAACAAAACCATACACCTAACCCTAAGTGTAACCCTAACCCTAACCCTAACCCTAACCCTAACCCTAACCCTAACCCTAACCCTAACCCTCAGCCTAACCTTAACCCTAACCATAACCCTAACCCAAACCCTAACCCTAAACCTAAACCTGAACCTAACCCTAAGTGTCACCCTAACCCTAACCCTAACCCTAAACCTAACCCTAACCCTAAACCTAACCCTAAGTGTAACCCTAACCCTAACCGTAACCCTAACCCTAACCCTAACCTTAACACTAACCCTAACCGTAACCCTAACCCTAACCCTAACCCTAACCCTAACCCTAACACTAACCCTAACCCTAACCCTAAACCAAACCCTAAACCTAACACTAACCCTAAGTGTAACGCTAATCCTAACCCTAACCCTAACCCTAACCCTAACCCTAACCCTAACCCTAACCCTAACCCTAACCCTAACCCTAACCCTAAAACTAAGTGTAATCCAAACCCTGACGCTAACCCTAACCCTAAGCAAAAGCCTAAACCTAACCCTAACCCTAATCCTAATCCGAACCCTAACCCTAACCCTAACACTGACACTAACCCTAAACCGAAGTGTAACCCTAACCCTAACCCTAACCCTAACCCTAACCCTAACCCTAACCCTAACCCTAACCCTAACCCTAACCCTAACCCTAACCCTAACCCTAACCCTAACCCTAACCCTAAAACTAAGTGTAACCCTAACCCTAACGATAACCCTAACCCTAAGCAAAAGCCTAAACTGAACCCTAACCCTAATCCTAATACCAACCCTAACCCTAAACCTAACCCTGAGACTAACCCTAAACCTAAGTGTAATCCTAACCCTAAACCTAACCCTAACACTAACCCTAATTCTAACCCTAACCCTAACCCTAATGCTAACACTAACCCTAACCCTAAGCATAGCACTAACCCTAATCCTAACCCTAACCCTAACCCTAACACTAACTCTAACCGTAACCGTAATCCTAACCCTAACCCTAACCCAAACCCTAACCCTAACCCTAAACGTAAACCTAAAACTAAGTGTAACCCTAACCCTAACGCTAACTCTAACCCTAAACCTAACCCTAACCATAACCCTAACCCAAACCCTAACCCTAATGGTAACCCTAAGTGTAACCATAACCCTAAACCTAACCGTAACCCTAACCATAACCCTAACCCTAACCCTAACCATAACACTAACCCTAACCCTAAGTGTAACCCTAACCCTAACCCTAAAGCTAAGTGTAACCCTAAGCCTAACCCTAAACCTAAGCCTAAGCCTAACCCAACCCAAACCCTAACCCTAACACTAACCCTAACCCTAACCCTAACCCTAAACCTAAGCCTAAGCCTAACCCAACCCAAACCCTAACCCTAACCCTAACCCTAACCCTAACCCTAACCCCCTAACCCTAACCCTAACCCTAAGTGTAACCCTAATCCTAACCCTAACCCTAACACTAACACTAAAGCTAACCGTAAACCGAAACCTATCTCTAACCCTAACCAAAACCCTAACACTAACACTAAGCCTATCCTGAACCCTAACCCTAACCCTAACCCTAACCCTAACCCTAACCCTAACCCTAACCCTAACCCTAACCCTAACCCTAACCCTAAGTGTAACCCTAACCCTAAGCCTAACCCTAAACATAATGCTAACCCTAAACCTAACCCTCAGCCTAACCTTAACCATAACCCTAACCCTAACCCAAACCCTAACCCTAAACCTAACACTGAACCTAACCCTAAGTGTAACCCTAACCATAACCCTAAACCGAAACCTAACCCTAACCTTAACGCTAACCCTAAGTGTAACCCTGAACTAACCCTAACCCTAACCCTAACCCTAACCTTAACACTAAC
>NC_133659.1:262546804-262549304 GCF_037893015.1 Macrotis lagotis | reverse complement strand
CCTAACTCTAACCCTAACACTAACAATAAACCTAACCGTAACCCTAACCCTAACTCTAACCCTAGCCATAACACGAACACTAACACTAAGCCTAAGACGAACCCTTACCTAACCCTAACCCTAACCCTAACTCTAACCCTAAACCTAACACTAACCTTAACCCTAATACTAACCCTAACTCAAACCCTAACCCTAACCATAAAAGTAACCCTAACCCTAAAACTAAGTGTAATCCAAACCCTGACGCTAACCCTAACCCTAAGCAAAAGCCTAAACCTAACCCTAACCCTAATGCTAATCCGAACCCTAACCCTAACCCTAACACTGACACTAACCCTAAACCGAAGTGTAACCCTAACCCTAACCCTAACCCTAACTCTAACCCTAACCCTAATGCTAACACTAACCCTAACCCTAAGCATAGCACTAAGCCTAATCCTAACCCTAACCCTAACCCTAACACTAACTCTAACCGTAACCGTAATCCTAACCCTAACCCTAACCCAAACCCTAACCCTAACCCTAAACATAAACCTAAAACTAAGTGTAACCCTAACCCTAACGCTAACTCTAACCCTAAACCTAACCCTAACCATAACCCTAACCCAAACCCTAACCCTAATGGTAACCCTAAGTGTAACCATAACCCTAAACCTAACCTTAATCCTAACCCAAAACCTAACCCTAACCCTAACCCAAACCCTAACGGTAACCCTAAGTGTAACCATAAACCTAACCCTAAACCTAACCCTAACCCTAACCCTAACCCTAAGTGTAAACCTAACCCTAACCCTAAACCTAAGCCTAACCCTAACCCCAACCCAAACTCTAACCCTAACCCTAACCCTAACACTAAGTGTAACCCTAATCCTAACTCTAACCCTAAAACTAACAATAAACCTAACCCTAACCCTAACCCTAACTCTAACCCTAACCCTAACCCTAACCCTAACCCTAACCCTAACCCTAACCCTAACCCTAACCCAAACACTAACCCTAACCCTAACCCTAACCCTAACCCTAACCCTAACCCTAACCCTAACCCTAACCCTAACCCTAACCCTAACCCTAACCCTAACCCTAACCCTAACCCTAACCCTAACCCTAACCCTAACCCTAACCCTAACCCTAACCCTAACCCTAACCCTAACCCTAACCCTAACCCTAACCCTAACCCTAACCCTAACCCTAACCCTAACCCTAACCCTAACCCTAACCCTAAAACTAAGTGTAATCCAAACCCTGACGCTAACCCTAACCCTAAGCAAAAGCCTAAACCTAACCCTAACCCTAACCCTAACCCTAACCCTAACCCTAACCCTAACCCTAACCCTAATGCTAACACTAACCCTAACCCTAAGCATAGCACTAAGCCTAATCCTAACCCTAACCCTAACCCTAACACTAACTCTAACCGTAACCGTAATCCTAACCCTAACCCTAACCCAAACCCTAACCCTAACCCTAAACATAAACCTAAAACTAAGTGTAACCCTAACCCTAACGCTAACTCTAACCCTAAACCTAACCCTAACCATAACCCTAACCCAAACCCTAACCCTAATGGTAACCCTAAGTGTAACCATAACCCTAAACCTAACCTTAATCCTAACCCAAAAGCTAACCCTAACCCTAACCCAAACCCTAACGGTAACCCTAAGTGTAACCATAAACCTAACCCTAAACCTAACCCTAACCCTAACCCTAAGTGTAAACCTAACCCTAACCCTAAACCTAACCCTAACCCTAACCCTAACCCTAACCCTAACACTAAGTGTAACCCTAATCCTAACTCTAACCCTAAAACTAACAATAAACCTAACCCTAACCCTAACCCTAACTCTAACCCTAGCCATAACCCTAACACTAACACTAAGCCTAACCCGAACCCTAACCCTAACCCTAACCCAAACACTAACCCTAACCCTAACCCTAACCCTAACCCTAACCCTAACCCTAACCCTAACTCTAACCCTAACCCTAACCCTAACCCTAACCCTAACCCTAACCCTAACCCTAACCCTAACCCTAACCCTAACCCTAACCCTAACCCTAACCCTAACCCTAACCCTAACCCTAACCCTAACACTAAGCCTAAGCCGAACCCTAACCCTAACTCTAACCCTAAACCTAACAATAACCTTAACCCTAATACTAACCCTAACTCAAACCCTAACCCTAACCATAAAAGTAACCCTAACCCTAAAACTAAGTGTAAACCAAACCCTAACGCTAACCCTAACCCTAAGCAAAAGCCTAAACCTAACCCTAACCCTAATCCTAATCACAATCCTAACCCTAACCCTAACCCTGACACTAACCCTAAACCGAAGAGTAACCCTAACCCTAACCCTAAGTGTAAACCTAACCCTAACACTAAACCTAAGCCTAACCCTAACCCCAACCCAAACCCTAACCCTAACCCTAACCCTAACAACTAAGTGTAACCCTAATCCTAACTCTAACCCTAACACTAACAATAAACATAACCGTAACCCTA